>NW_008824411.1:5017663-5018617 GCF_000699105.1 Pygoscelis adeliae | reverse complement strand
TAGCACATGCAGAAAAATAGGAAAATGTACAGTGTTGAGGAAGAGGGCTCTTCTGCGAGCCCCCTAGCCACATTGTGTCAAAGCAAATCCCACCTGGCCCCTAATTCTGCCCCTGAGAGCAGCTGATGGGGAATGCTTTCAGAAGAGAGCAGCATATGCACTGTTTTACTTTCAGCAATCTCTGATTTACAGTGGTTGCATCATGTTTATGGGCATAATGTTTACAGATTTTAGGAGATTGCATTATGTTGTCCAATGATTTTTCAAACCTGCTTTTATTTTTGGCCTTTGCAGTTTTCCATGGCTTCTACAGTCTGTGTATTAGTATGCAGTAAGGCAAAACAATAATTTTTGTTTCTTATAAATCTGCTGCCTGAAAATGTCATTGGCTGCCCCTAGATTTTGTGCAATGAGAAATAAATAATCCTTTTCTACTTACCTTCTTATCACTTACAGTTGTATGTCTGCCTACTGCCTGCTCCTCCTCTAGTAAAGTTTTCCAAACTGAAAAATCCTTTGTCTAATCTCTACTCAGCTTCTAAGCCTTTGCTTTTTTACCTTGTCCCTCTCTTCGCCTTTCTAATTCTCATGTGTCTTCCCAAAGATAATTCCTAATGCTCTGTCATCTCATGAGTGCTGAGTTTTGTGTCTTCAGAGTGTTCTGCACAAAGACATTGGGTTCTCCTTCCCAATTAATTTAGTAACTATTAGCATGTGTGTATATTAGCAGGTTTTATTCCCCAGTTAGGCACTTACTGATTTTGAATTTCATCTGCTGGTTTTCTGTTCATTTACCGTGGCCCACAAGAGCCCTCTGTGACTCTTCACAGTCACCTTCAGATTTCACTATTGTGAATATTTGAGCAAACTTTATGATCTCACCCTTCACCCTGAATTTCATTTATCTGTAATGTGAGGAGCACACGTTTCACCTGTTGAAGTTAGAACAATATA
>NW_008824411.1:5010404-5017652 GCF_000699105.1 Pygoscelis adeliae | reverse complement strand
AACTTCAGCCCCTGCTGTCTTATTTTGTTGCCAGTGTCTTTTTGGAACTATACACAATGAAAATCCCAAACTAAGTTTTTTGGTATGGATAGGTGTACCTCATGCATTCACAAATACCTCTGCTTATTTGTCAGTTGTAAAGACTCTTGAGAGTTTTTCTTATTTCTGAAACACACAGAAATTCCTGGTATCAGTAGGTGATTAGCAATTACTGGGCTTTTTCCAGGTCTTTCATGTTTTGCTGGGAAATGATGTGAAATGAGAACACTTTCCATTTAAATGCTGTCTTCAGTTAAAATGTCAGTCTGCCAAACTTAGTCACACTAGCTGCAACTTCTCAGTTCACCTCCTGTTTGGAGCTGCAGGGAGCATTCCTTGCTGATCAGGTTGTTCCCTCTGCACCTCCTGCACTGATCAGGGTTTTCTCTCTGCCCCTGGAGTGCCCATTTGGCAGAGAAACCATATAGTTTTCAGGAATGCACACTTTTGCAATTAAAGCAAAAATTAATTCAAATCCAACCACATTATGAGGATCTGTCTGCATTTCCGTAGCAGGAACATGTTCCTGTTTGGCAGCCAAGTGCTGTGAATGCGTCTGTGTCTGAAGAGAGTCCGTCTCTATGTCTGGACTGTGGGTTTGCCATGTCATTTCTCCTTTGCACCCAAGCAATTTTACTTGGATGGGGCAAGACGTTGCCTTGGACTCTCAATGCTGCTATTTCTAAGTTAAAAAAGGAAAATCATACAGAGCCAAGTAGGATAAAATGCACAGCAGAGGGGCAGTGTATTGATGTGGAAGAGTTGGTGTGTCTGTGGGTCTGGGAGAGGGAGCTGATGTTGAGAGTGAGGTTGTCGGGGAGCAATGGGTCATGCTATGGGGAGATGGGGAGGGTCAGGGCTGTGTGGGAGCTGGGCAGGAGCAAGTCAGGAGAAAGCTGGCTGGGAGGTACAAGCAGTGAAGCGCCGTGCAGCCTTTGGGATACACAGGCAATGTAACAGCAGCATTTTCTGATCTCTCTGTGACCTTCCTCTGCTTATGGCTGCCTCCTGAGCAGCCGTTTTATTTGAACTGTCTGAAACAACCCACCTGCATTTTTCCTGAGTGCTGTTACCAATTCAGGACCCAGAAATAGTTGCAAGTAGTATAAATTCCTTCTAGTGGCTCATTTCGTATTTGTCAACAACACACTTCCTTTGCACCTGCCTAAGGTAGACCCTGCAGAGAGGAATGAGTCTGGATTTTCACGTTTAGTCTGTCTTTAACTTCAGATCAAAGATGTTTAATTTTAAAGTAGGAGCTTCTTGGCTACTAGCTTCATTAAAAGATCTGGAGCCTGAGCTCCTGTCACAGCTCATGTTATCACTGGATAAAAGACTGTGCCCTAGGAGCTCAGCTTGACAATTTTTGTTTCTGAAATGGAATAGGAGCTTGCTTGCTCTTCCAGGGGAGTCTTAAAGATATGTGCTTTTGTAGATGAAATTAACTGGGTCTATTCCATGTAATGAGAGAAAGATGAGTAGGGTCATAACAGTGTTCCAACAAGCACCAGCAAATAAGCACATGCAGGAAGGAACATAAATTGTTCTCCAGATCCATGGCGGATAGGGCAAAAAGTCCTGAGCTGTTATAGTGGAGGAACATTCAAATTGGACCCAAGAGATATCTTTTAATGGTAAGGATGGTGAGGCACTGTCATTAATCATCTGTGGCAGCTGCTGAATCTCCATTGGTAGAGCTTTCCCAGACGAGGCAAGTGCAGCAGGTGTTGGAAGTGAGTTAAGCACAGTGGCAGGTTCCAGGGCTTTCCTAGGCGAGCCCACAGGAGGGCCAGGCTATTGAAACACCCATGGCTCATACACAGGGCAGATGTTCTCATTAACAAATATTGTTCGTAAAAATGCAGCTGCAGTCTCATCCCTTTCATTCTGTCAAAGAGTGCTGTTTCTGCACTGATTTCACTTCATGAGGAAGTTCTGAGTTCCTTGGCTTCTCTTACACAAGAATTTCTCCTTTGTCACAAACCCCACTATATTCTTCATGTCCTTGTATCTAAGTGTATGTCTATGTGAAACAGCTTGGTGCCATTTTCTTGCTATTTCAACTTTTCTTGTTATTTCAGCAGAGAAAATAGGCACTGTACCAACAGAACCCATCACCTCCAACTGCTGGGCTAAGCTGATACATACGTGCACATATACTCTCACAGACTATACTTGTGTTGGTAAATTTCCAAAGAAATCTAGCAGTGAAGCAGTGCAGGAGGCAGCAGTGAAAGATCCTGGTATGAATGAGAGTGTCAGAATAGCTAGTGTGACCTTTGGTAGTCTATCCTGCTTTTCTTGTCTCTTTGTATTGCAGTCAAATATTTCATCATGTGGGAAAAACAGGAGTGCGGAAGGGAAAAAGGTAATGAAAACATCTTGGGAAGTGGAACTGCCACAATGCAAGCTAGCAGTGACCTGAAGACAAGGTGTTCTGAAATACTAGAGAGAGGTGCTCAGCCTCTTTTAAAAGAAAATCATTTCTTTGCAATACACGTGAGGCTGTGTACGGTGATGCTTGTATACATAGGCTGCATGATGAAATGAGCAGAAAAGCCCCTGTGTGTCTGTGAGTTCAGAATTCCTTCAGGGCTTTGGCAGCAATGCCGAAAGAAAGGTCTGAAAGACAGTGGGAAAGGCCCACTTCCATCTTTATGTCTAACCATCCACCATTTCCTGCAACCAGAACTGCAATACAGACCCCAGGTATGGCCATGGATCACCATGACTCCGGAGCAGATTTCTTGCTCTCAGTATTGCTCTTCTTAACGCTTCCACCATGTAACAAATTACCGCAGACTTCCGCTCATCAAATGCTTAACATTTCCATGTCATGAAAGTTGGGTAATGCTCCACTTGATAAACATGGGATAAATTTGGAGGCTTGCCCATCACTAAATTATCTGATTGCAAGCTGAGCTTGGTGGCTGATGGTCTTTGAACTGATTATCACACATAACCACAACGCAGCCAGTGCATCTCAACTCCAAGGATAAAGCACCTGGCGATTACCAGGGTTTAATAATATGGGTGAGGCTGTATTGGCCACACAATAATAAGGACTATAATTTTGAATGTGGATCCAGTTTTCCCAGGGGATCAGTGTTCAAATTCTGCCCTGGAGTTTTAAGCAAGCTAGACCCTTGTGTGTGAATGCCATGTGACTGAGATGTGTTTTGGTGGTCACAAACATGATGTATAGACACAGCTACTAACACAATAAGCACTAAAGTTAGAATCATAGAATCATTAAGGTTGGAAGAGACCTCCAAGATCATCGAGTCCAACCGTCAACCCAACACCACCATGCCCACTAAACCATGTCCCTAAGCGCCTCATCTACACGTCTTTTAAATACCTCCAGGGATGGTGACTCAACCACTTCCCTGGGCAGCCTGTTCCAATGTTTAACCACTCTTTCAGTAAAGAAATTTTTCCTCATGTCCAATCTAAACCTCCCCTGGTGCAACTTGAGGCCATTTCCTCTCATCCTATCGCTTGCTACTTGGGAGAAGAGACTGACCCCCACCTCGCTACAACCTCCTTTCAGGTAGTTGTAGAGAGCGATGAGGTCTCCCCTCAGCCTCCTTTTCTCCAGGCTAAACAACCCCAGCTCCCTCAGCCGCTCCTCATAAGACTTGTGCTCCAGACCCCTCACCAGCCTCGTTGCCCTTCTCTGGACACGCTCTAACACCTCAACGTCCTTCTTGTAGTGAGGGGCCCAAAACTGAACACAGTATTCGAGGTGCGGCCTCACCAGTGCCGAGTACAGGGGCACGATCACTTCCCTGCTCCTGCTGGCCACACTATTTCTGATACAGTTGTTTGGGATATAGTTATTTGGGAATACCTCTGAAGAAGGCCTGTTCTTTACAGAGATGTGGCCAAAGTGGTTCAGGCAGCAAAAGTGTTAGTGAAAACTAGCTATCAGTGTGCTCAGCTAAAAAAGCTGAAAGTGTAGCCAGGTAATGTACTGCTCTGCTACTCTCAAAGGGTCTTCTGACGTCTATGAAAAAAGAATTCTTTTTCAGCTTCAAACTTGCAATTTGGCAGTGAAATGAATGGGAGAGTTTTCCTGTGTACTGCTGCCCTCACTGGCTGCGATGCTTTCCAGACAGGCAGCTCAGCAGTGCTTGGGGGATCGGCACTGAATGTCCATGGTTGCTTTGGCATTTTTTGTCTTTTTAGTCTTCCTCCTCTTAGATGACATGTGCATATAGGGTGGGAAGAAACTCTGCAGTATGAGAGGAGGCAGGAAGCTATTAACACGGCCTTACGACCTTGCTCCCGATCCCAAATACTCTTTCGTATGAGGACAGGAGAGGGGCCTTGGGTGGAGGAGTGGGTGCTGGGGAGGGAAGCTATCCTGAAGGGGAGAGAACTGTTATCCAGATACGACCAGATCAGCCAGGAGACAAGGGATATTAGTTCTGGGGGGAGGACAGAGGAGATGGGCACGGCACAGAGCCTTCCCAGCACACTCCTGAGACCATGTGCACCACTCCCTCTCCACACCTGGCCCTTTACATGGCACTTCTGAGATCAGGGGCTCTGTGCTCAGTTCTGCACTGTGCAATGGAGCGTTTCCTTTTACCAGTTTTGCATATGATGTCATTTTTTTCTATACATCTCCCCTTCCACTTGCAAGAGAGGAGAATACAGGTTCCCAGTCTGCTTCCTCTCATCTATTGTTCTGTCTCTCTTGGCCACCTCTTTTCCTGTGTAAACAGTCCCGCTTTATTCAGGCTCCAAGTCCTTTTATTAATTGGTTGTTCTGGTTGCCTTATTTGATTTCTGTCTATTTTAATAACAATCCTGCTGCTGACAGTATGTCATGTCTTTGATCTTTATAATAATGTCATCATTTTCTAGTCTACAACATCCAATTCATTATGGATCCTTCCTCCTTCTGACTTTTTTTTGGGGGGGGTTGGGTTTGTTTGGGGGGGGGGGGTCTGGGGGTGGTCTGTAGCTGCAGGCAGATCTGAGTTCATTGGGAGAGGAAAGCTGTTTGCCCTGTCCTCATCGCAGCAGCATTCAGACCGGCAGAACCTCTGCCATAGGAAGGATGAATGGGACTTGAGGCAAAGCAGTGGGTTTCCCCACGTATAGCACTGAAAAAAGTAAAGGCAGAGCTGCGCAATGCGATGGCTGCCCACAGAGGTGCAGATCACCCTCCAGGTAACCCTCTCCCTAGGCAGAAAGGAAAGCAGTGCCACTCTGTAGGTTGGATATGGCTTGCTATTTCTTTAAGAATCTCCTAATTCTTTTTACCCTGCTATCACTTCAACATGAGTATTTTTAACAGCAGGGGGTATCTTCAGAATTGTTAAATCAAGTGTTATTGTGCAGGGATTGGGCTGCAGAGCACAAATCTGATTTCCAGCACTGGGCAAAAGCCGTTCATTTTTCTCAGTGTAATCGCATTGATTTCAGAACAAGTTGCAACATGCTCATGTTGCAGTCGGGCATCCTCTTTCATGTCCTGACGCCTACCCATACTATTCTGTGGTACTTCTGCTGCTTATTTATCCTGCTTAAATTTCCTTCCGGTACCATTTACGGTTGTCTGTGTATGAAGGAGCACTCTGTCTGCAGCTTCTCCTGTTTGACACTGACATAGAAATAATCTGCTTCAGTTTCTCCTGTGCCAGTAACGATAATTACATAATAGGTCCTCTTTAGGTTTCTACATACTTAGTGTCTCAGTTTCTATTTTCAATTTGTTTCTGGGTTTGATGTATCTCGTGATTTTTTGCAATGACTGCAGAGAGGACGGTAGCAAATATGAAGTGTCTGTGCTGGAATCCGTCCATAAGTCTTAGAAAGTTTCTTGCTTTGTTCTTTGCAGTTGATGTTAAGACCAACGTGTCTTGGTCTTTGGTTTTCAGCATTGTTTGTATTTAAAAAATGGATCTGAATGAGTCTTGGGACTTTTAGTATAGTCAGCTGTTTACTCCACAACAGCTTGAGTGGGGATTTTGAAACACCCTGTGTGACAAAATGTTGCCCAGCCAGACAGGTGGGTAATTATGAAAAGCAGAGCCTTTTGGTATTAAAAGGGATTGTTACAAACCCACAGCTTATGCTTATATTAATCAAGTATTTGTCGAGTAAGCAAGTCTTGGATGGAAAAAGCTCCAGATGGACCATTCATCACCTTCCCCAAGAAGTTGTTCCAGGAGTTAATAATTTACTCCAAAACACATCAACATCATGATTGCCACCAAAGTGCCCAGTAATCGGTAAGAAAGTGATTGCAAATCTTCCCAATTCCATGCAGTGATCCCTTGACTAGGCCAGTGGTTTTCAAGCTTTTTGACACTCGTCCCACAAGCTTTCCTGTGGAACAACATTGCACTTTCATACGGAGCTGATATTTTTGCAAATGTCAAGTTTTAATACTGCACCAAAGGCCATCTGCACAGCTCCTTTGACAGAGCTTCCTACAGCTCTGCCACTGTCTTTGTCAAAATGGAAGTTACTCTTTAGATGCAGCATTGCTTGACCAGGGACAGCTATGCTGCCAGAGGCTCCCAGGAGTGCAAGTCATCACAACTTCTTTCAGCCTTCTAGGCACTGGCTGCTTCTAGGCTTCCTCTGAAGAAGGAAGTCCATGAAGAAAGTAAGTCATCTCCAGAGGATTATTTCTCTCACCCTGAACTAGATGAATGGGTTTCAGAGATAAACAGTTTTCTCTGGATACTTATCTCTCCCCATTGTTTAGTGAGAACTTAGATGACCAGTTAGGCTGAGCAGCTATCAGGTATCAAACAGTAAGGGAGACTAATCCTACCTTAAGTGTTTTTGCGTTATTACCTGTGAATCATGGAAATTATCACTTGAATACCATCTCCTTTCCCTTGTGAAGGCCACTACTGACAGACAGGTGTGAAGGTGGTGTGTGGTTTAACACATTGATATATTGTTTTCTATGGTGCTTGCAGGTGGAGCGAGTACCAGCAGTCTCGGTCCAGGATCACTGCTGGAACCAGGTTAACAGCGCAGGTCTGAATTGCAACAGATGGTCCTCCATTAAATAACAGTCATTAAAGAATAAATGTGTCTAACTGGCTTTTGTCCCATCGTGAGAGAAGTGATGGTAGAAAACTGTTGAAGTCAGGGTGGAGGTGGTTTTTCTGTTGGTAAAACTATGTCAGAGTGTGTGTGGGTGGTTCATGCCATATCTGCAGTTCTTCAGATGTC
>NW_008824411.1:5001551-5010347 GCF_000699105.1 Pygoscelis adeliae | reverse complement strand
CTGTTCTTGTGTGATAAAGAAGGAGGTCTGGCAGTGCGAAGTGGGAGGCATGCTTCTGCTTTCTGCCACTACTTCTTCATATTTGTGTCTTGGCTGTTAAGCTGAGCCTGGCAGCAGCTCCATGCTGCCATATTCAGAGGCCAGATCATGCTCTCCAGGTACAACCCTGGGCAGAAATGCAGGGGAATGAGGGCATTGTCCCTGGGGAGACCTGTCCTGCCCCCAACTCACAAGCAGACAAGCACCTGCTTGTGCTGTCTAAACAGGAAAGCTAAGATTTGTCCTGGGACTTTTGAGTCGCAAACACCGGGTGTGGGAAATGAGGAGATGGGGCTGCTCTGCCTAACCTTTGTTTCTGTCTGTCCATCCATCCATCTCCTCTAGGTTCAAAAAGAGTCTGCTGCCAAAGATGGCTGGTGGTTAGCAGTCACACCATCTTGATTCAATCCATGAGTGAGGAGGATTGGTATTTAGAACTTCAGTCACAGAGACTGAGCCCAGCTGCCTGTGCCAAGCACCAGGTGTCTGATACCTGCCATGATCATCTTACTGTGGCTAGAAGAGTATTTATGTTCTACATTCCTTGTGCTTGGATGCTTTATTTCTTTTCATTATCTATCTTTCATTGATTCAAAAGGACTTCAAGCCCTCGTGTTGGTTAAGCTGAGGAGAGCCATATTTAACCTCCCATCTGAGAAGTGCACTCCTCCTGCCTTTGGGAGTGTGACTGTCTCTGGCTGTGAGCATTAGAAATGCAGATGGCGGGAGCAGTCAGCCAAGTGAATAGAAGGAAATCAGAAGATTGGAGAAGTTGTCTTCATGTTTTCCCAGTCCTCCGCCAAGAGCTTTCCCTAGTGTGCTGCGAGAACGTCAAGCCTTGGGGATGTAGTCGGTGATGTCGTCCTGAATCACTTCTCTAGGCAAACTTGTTGACTCAGTCTCCCTTTGCCCTGAGAGGTCTCCTAGGACTCAATAATAGCAGAAACCTGTAGTATCAGGTTGATGCACAGAATTCCCAGGGAATGAGGGTCTTTTGCCCCCTCATCAATGCTGTGAGTGCAGGCTGGGGTGACAAAGCACAGCTGCACTGGCATTAGGGACATAGCTTGCTAGAGAAGGACTCTTACTTTCCAAAGGGGTATGGCCATTTCTAGCTCCTCTGTGCTACCTGTATCCATGTGCTTAGGTTTTTTTTCACCATCCTGGCTTGAGTGGCAGCATTTATGCGTGTCACAGTTGCCCTTTGAAAAGAGGGAGGCAGGAAAACAAGAATGAGTTGGTGTTTCCATAGTGCTTTGGAAAATATTAGGTGGGGATCAGAAGGGATGGAAAGGAGGAGACAAGTGAAATGGCAAGTGTGCATATCTAGAAGCGGGTAAGAGAAGCCAGGGAAGTAAGGCAGCAGCTGCAGCCCAATGAAGAGGTGCAGTGAAAGGCATGGGCAATACAGCAGGTGAGAAAATCATTCTAGGTCTGAGCTGATGGAGTCTGGTGTACCCTGACACACTATTAATTCTTCTCTGAAAGCACTTTAGACTTCAACTCCATTGCTGGGCCTTACTGTCTGGCCAAGACTAAAAACCAGGTATTATTAAGGAGGAATTTACTAGTAGCATTCAAGCTACAGTGATGCCAGGATGTCCTGGCTGAGGTTGGGACCCTGTGTGAGATGCAGTACAGGTGTGAGGTAAACAAAAGTCCTGCACAGATCTGAGTCTTGATGGGTACACAACTGGCATAGAGCAGGGGACTGTCAAAGATGAGCAACTGAAATATGGACAGGCTGAGGGTGGCATCAGAGATGATATATGTCCTTCCAAAGGGCTGCAGTGGACCTTGGGTCTGTTGTGAGGTGTGAAAGGTGGGTGTGCAAAATCAGCAAGATGATCGAAGGAAACAGGGCAGAGATCTTGCTCTTCAAGGGTTGGAAAGATCTTGGGGCCTTGTGGTCTCTCTCTGACCTTCTTTGTGAGAGAGCTAACTTGAGAGAGGTAGTTCATGAAGTTTCCTTCTTCAACCTTCCTAATCCCCAAAGTCAGAATGAGATAATCTCAAAACTATTGGCTTCCTGCATTTTTTTCCTCTGAAACTGCTGCCAAAATTTTTCATTTTGTGTGGGCATAATTGGAATGCCACAGATGTGACCTAAATCTTCCCATCCAAGATCTTCTTTCCCAAAACAGGGTCACTGTTTTTCACATCCCCTTTTTGCATTCAAGACAGGAGAAAACATCCAGGGTTTTCTTTCACAGAACAGAGGTACTTCTAATACTTTGCTCATATGGTTTTCATGACCTCACACCTGTTACTGTGCAGCATTTTTGTAAATTTCTAGTACTTGAACTTTAGGGGGTCCTGTGACTTCTGAAACTATGTCAGCATGTGCCAGCAGACACCATCTGCATTGGCCTGCCATTAAAGTGCTCATTTCCTTTGTCTTCTTCAGGGTGCTGCTACAAGCCCTGGACTGCAGTGCCCACGGAGGGGTGTGTGGAAGACTCTGTATATCGCAGCCACACAGAGCCTGGGCTGATCAGCCTAAGATCTTCGATGATCTCTGCTGAGATCTGTGATGCAAGTGGAAAAAAAAAATGCAGCTAGACTTCCTGAATTTGTAACTAAAAAGCGAGTGGTTCATCAGTTTGGTCTTTCAGGTGTGGCAGTGAGAGCTGGGTAACCTGTGCACCAACCATGGTAGAAACAGGTTGAGTCCATTTCGCAGGACCACTGAGCACAGAGAGCTTGATGTGAGCTCTGTGGGGCTGTGGGGACCCTCACAGCCAGGAGCTGGTGCACTGCTTCCCACCGCTGCCTCATGCAATGCTGCCCTGCTGCCCGTTGAGCTGCCAGACTCAAAACTCTTCCCCCAGGCCCACCGCTTCTGTTTGCTTAGGTGGATGCTCCTGTCTTGTGCTGTCTTTCCCCATAACCTGCCAGGTACGTTTCCTACTTGTAATAGCAGCATTGTGGCTGGAGGCTGAGGTAATGTGCAAAGCATTAAAGATAAGCAGATGCTTGTCTTGGAAAAGGGATTTGTTGTTTGGCAAGGTGCAGAGCAGCTGTGTTATGCAGCCTGTGCATGAGAGGTAGTTTTTGACATAGTACAGGCTAATTTTGTTCAGACTGTTCTGGAGGCAGGAGGCTGTGACACTAGTTTGGTGGTAGTGCTGTACCAACCTGGGTGACGTAAAGGACAGAAAAGTGCTTCATCGGTAGAATTGACTGCTTTGCGGTTTATCATCATGTTCGCTAAAAATACTAGGGCTGCAAAATTATCTAGTTTCTTTGTTGTGTTATATGCTACCTTTTAATCAATTATTTTAGAATAATGTTAGGAGGAATCACAAATTCAAGAAAAACACAAACAAGAGGGTAAAGATGAGTCCTGATTTAAGAGAGAGATTAGTTCTAGCAAGGATCTGTGAAGTCCTAACCCCAAAATATTTTTGCATCCAGCTATGCTTTTGGACGGTAGAATGTGAACCTCATTGTTTCTCTTGGATGCATTGAGATCGAAATCAGACTGACTCATTCAGAACTGATTGACACTGTCATACACTTGTGAGAAAGAGCTGTTTGTCTTAGTGAGAGAGGTGGCTTGTTGGGAATAGCCACGGTGAGGTTAATATTGCTTTGGTCTGTTATAACAAATTTAGTCTAACTTACATCTACTGTCCATGCACATTCTGGAAAGACTCTGGATGGTGGCCATTACATGTAGATGGCAGGTGGAGAGGAAAATTCTGACACAAATAGGGAGGTACAAAAGAAGGTTTGTTAGAATAGCGTACAGAAACATCCAAAAAACATTGGAACAGGCTGCCCAGGGAAGTGGTTGAGTCACCATCCCTGGAAGTATTTAAAAGACGTGTAGATGAGGCGCTTAGGGACATGGTTTAGTGGGCATGGTGGTGTTGGGCTGACGGTTGGACTCGATGATCTTGGAGGTCTCTTCCAACCTTAATGATTCTATGATTCTATGATCTGGCTGACCTTGAAACTGAAGTGATAGTATCTGACTGTGGAGACGGGGCGTAGGATTTCAGCCAAAAACATGAAGCTTGAGCTTCATTTCCATGAAGTAAGAAATTGCCATAAAGAACAGTAATGGATCTCCCCAGCTGAGCAAACACCCCAAGCAAGGGTGAATCTAGAAACTACATGGAATGCAAAGATAGCATGAATATCTAAGGAGCCCATGTCCTGGAGCCTAGTCATGGATAAAAAGTTGAAATGAAACACGGAAAGAAAACAAGTAGTGAAGGGAAAAATTTTCAGCCTCATAAACAGGAGAACAGCTGTGGAGGAAGTGGAGATGCTACACTTGAAGGAAGTGGCATAGATTGAGATATGGCCCAAATACTGAATTAATGCCTTAACTCAGTTTTCAGTAGGGATGATACATAAGGTTAATGTCAGAGTCTGTAGTAAAAACGGGAATGTGGTAAGGGAAATTGAGCATCTGAAGTGGAAGCGAAATTTAGGCTAATCAGTATGAAAATACCATGGTCCCTGAGTAAGCTTTTTCCTTGGCTGTTGAAAGAATTGGCACATGAAATTGCAGATGGGTTTGAAGAGATTTTTTTTTTATTAACTTGTAAATTTGGGAACAGAGAAGTGGCAGATACAGTGCTTATCTTCAAAAATGGGGACTCCCCCCTGAAATTTATGTTTCCTAATTTGCTGCCAAAAGTGTCAAGTCTTGATGTGCAAGAGGAAGGTTGGCTGAGGGTGGGAAGGCAGTGGAAGGGGATAAAGATAAAATCCTCACCACCACCATCACCCCCCCAAGGTTGGTCATTTCAGAAGTAATTTAATATATTTTGTTAGAAGATAACTAGCTTCTTAAAAAGGGTAATGCCATGGACATAATCAAGAGTCAAGTAAAACACTGATCTATAAGCCCTTAAGGACTTTCTTTTTCATGGTGGAAATGATAATGGAAATTACAAGATAAAGATGGAGTAAGCTGAAGAGAGGCACCAGGAGTATTGAAGCTAGCACTGACCCTATTTAATATATTCCTTGGTTATACAGATATTTGGCCACGAAGTTTGTAGATGACACAGCTGGGATTAATATCATTACTGTGGAGGACTGTTTTTTCTTATAGGAAAATAATTGGATATTTTGAACTGAGGTTTGAAAGCAGTAGCATGAAGCGCACAGTTGCTTTTTAAGAGAAAAGGAGCAAGAACTCTTGCAATACTCTGGGAAGTTTTTCTTGAGAGAGGGTGGAGTAGAAGAGGGAAGGATGGATTGTCAATGTGACTCAGCTGTAAGAAAGCCTTGTAAGGCTGTGGGATGCATCAGACATTACATTCCTAGTAGAGACAAAGAAGCATTAGTGTAATTGTAGAAGCTGTTTTTAAGACCCCATTTGGAGTATTGGGTACAGTTTTGATCCCTGATGTTTAAAAGAAAATAAATAAATAAATAAACTGCAGAGGAGCAAAAGTGTGGGAATAGGCAGCTCGATGACAAGCATTGCGGAGTTTGACGACCGAGCCTTGTGTCCTTGAGAGGAGAACAACAACGCGAAGGAGAAAGTGGAAAAGTATGGAAGGAAAATAAAGCAATATTAACGGTCAGAGAACTGCTGTGTTTTTAAAAGCATAGCCTATGTGCTTGTGTGTAGCTACGCGTGATCAAAAGGCTGTGCCCTATCAGTAAGCTGCTGATAGTGCGTGAACACTTGAGTTTTGTATAAAAGGAAAAGTTACACCATAATAAAGGTCTTTGGTTGCTGCTTGCCAGAGTCCGTGCCGTTAATCCCCACACAAAAGGTTTCCTAGGATGGCCAACTCAGCCTTCAGAGATTCATTCCTATGAAAAAAAGGAGTGGAGAGTTTGTTGTTTAGCCTAGCAGATAGTAGATTTAGAGAATATGCCAAGTTTCTCTAGAAACATATAAAGAGGGAGACTACTTCAGTTTAAGGTTAATTCTGAGTCCAAAACTAATTAGTTATGAATAGATTAAGTTGAAAATTGCCAAAAGCTTTGTAACCATTCTGAACAGCTTTCTGCATGACTTGTGGGATTGCTTCTATATGGAGTTGAAGGAGGAGATTATCTGACGGTAATCTTAGAATAAGGAGTGGAAATTTTAATGGTACAAATCCTTGGATTAACAGTAGTGTTAGTCGTGGTAAAAAAGGGATGGAGGTTATTTAACAGTTGTTAATCTTTGGTAATATTGACATTCTGTGACTGCTCTGGGATTCTGCGTTGTCATCTACTGAGGTCAGGAAGTACTTGTTTTCTCCCTGGTGTAAGCTGAATTCCACATCTGGGGTTTTTGCCTTTCCATAAGTATCAGATATGGGTGACAACTGGAGTCAAGAGACTGCATGAAGTGTGCTGGTCTTTTGCTGGTATCAGATGCTCTGGTGCTCAGTGGTCTGCCTTACTTGTGCACTTATGGCTTAGCAGATGGCCACATTTCAGAAGAGAAAAGAGTTTTTTCTCTGAGACTGGCAGTGACTGCAGTGTGGAGCATAGCCTTCTTCCAGCCGGCAGCAGGGAGTTTCGCCTGATAAATTTCCTTCTACTGCCAAGCAAATAGAAAACATTTTTTGTTTCTAAACATCTCTTACCTGGTGACTTACAACAAACTTCAGTAACACAACGTGCGAGCCCACTCTTTTGGCTAATACTAGGAATGGCTGCTGTTTCTTGGGAACTCATTATCTGGCAATGGTGGAAAAAAGGAGGACTTCAGTCTGTTAAAGAGGTAATGCAACTGCATGGGAAGCACATTCAGCTCCTGGCTTCATCACATGCAGTCTTTCCATTTGAAAGATTTATTATTTTCCCTTTCTTACTGTCTATTTCCTGAGAAAGAGAGAACATCAGAAGCAATGCTGAAATGTACTGTGCATTCCTACTTTGTCATTTTTTTATAAACCCCTGTGCAAATGACTTATTTTACACAGTGAAGAAGAAGAAGAAATTAAATTATACCCTGAGGAACTTTGTCACTATCCTGGAGATTTTTAGTTTGTACTCAGAGTGTTTCTCCAAATGCACCAACTTGCTGACCTGTTGAATACAGACTTCAAGAGAAAAACAGCATTTCAAGAAGGGGTCCTCAGCCTCACTTATTTAAGCAGATGATTAAGAGTAGGATTGAATTATTGTCCTCATGTTTTATCGTACATACTTATGAGGTCTATTTCCATGTGCCTTTCTATGACTAATGGCCTTATTGCAGTATGTGAAATAGTTGGCACAGATTAAAAATAATCATAACAAATTGCACAGGACTGTTGTGCAATAATAATGCAGACAGGCATGAACAGACACAGAAAATTCCAACCCTTCTCTAAGGTTTTATCGAGATGTTGTTAAAACTTCTAAATTATATATTCCTTCATTGTCTCATCTCCATTGGATGTGACCTTTCCATACCCTGAAGTGCAAGAGAAGTTTCTCATAGATACAAAAAGGAAACTAAAAATGGAGAGAGCATGATTTCCCTGTGACTTGAATTATCGCGTTGTTCAGACAAGGGAAAATACTGCTGTCCTGATTAAGGGTTTGTGTGCATTTTGCTGACTCTGGTGGGTCAACCTTGGCTGTCTGCCAGGTGCCCACCCTGCCGTGCTCTCAGTCCCCCTCCTCAGCAGGACATGGGAAGAAAATAAGATGAAAGAGCTCATGGGTCAAGATAAGGACACGGACATCACTCACCAATTACTGTCATATGCAAAACAGACTTGACCTGGGGAAGATTAATTTAACTTATTGCCAGTTAATAACAGAGTAGGATAGTGAGAAATAAAAACAAAATTTAAAAAGCCTTCCTCCCGCCCCCCTTTTTCCCAGGCTCAACTTCACTCCTGACTCTTCTACATCCTCCCTCCGAGGCATGCAGGGGGATGGGGAGTGGGGGTTGTGGTCAGTTCATAACACTTCGTCTCTGCCTCTCCTTCCTCCTCACGCTGTTCCCCTTCTCCAGCATGGGGTCCCTCCCATGGGCTGCAGTGCTTCATGAACTTCTCCAACGTGGGTCCTTTCCACAGAGCGTATAGTCTTTCAGGAACAGACTGCTCCAGCGTGGGTCCCTCACAGGCCACAGCTCCTGCCAGAAAACCTGCTTCTGCGTGGGCTTCTCTCCATGGGCTGCAGCTTCCTTCATGGCACATCCACCTGCTCTGGCATGGGGTCCTCCATGGGTAGCAGGCAGACAACCCACTTTGCCATGGTCTTCACTCTGGGCTGCAGGGGAATCTCTCCTCCAGTGCCTGGAGCACCTCCTCCCCTCCTTCTTCACTGACCTTGGTGTCTTCAGGGCTTTCTTTCGCATTTTTCTCACTCCGTGTCGCAGAGGCACCCCCATCAGTGTTGCTGATGGGCTCAGAGTTGGACAGTGGTGGGTCTATTTTGGAGATGGCTGGAACTGGCTCTGTCCGACATGGGGACAGCTCCTGATCTCTTCTCGGAGAACCCACTGCTGAAGCCCACCCTGCTACTATGAGGACCCTCTAAGGCCTACCATAGTGCCTCCACCAAGAAGACATTAAGTTTAGTCTCCCTTAGGCAATGAAAAAGTCCAAATGTGTGCTACTGTTATGGTTTTGAACTACATAAATGTTTCTGGGATCTTTGTTATATAATATGCTGCAGCTGTAAAAGGCTACTAACTGCTCTGAAAGATATGCACTTTTTTAACCCTTATTTCTAAAGTCTGGTGTACTAATGAGCTGAGCGTCCTTAGGAAGGTCCTTACAAAGCCTGTCGCAACTGCCTAAGCTTTCCCTTCTCTAATGGGGAAAAAAGTCTCCTCCCTATTCC
>NW_008824411.1:4993937-5001451 GCF_000699105.1 Pygoscelis adeliae | reverse complement strand
CATCTCTTCCTCCTGTCCTAGGGTACCCTGAATCACATGCAGAAATGCTTACTGGTTTCTGCTCCAGAATCAGATGGTCCCAATGAGCAAAGCAAGCTGGAAACCTGGGAGGGCTCCAGCAATATGCAGGTGTGAGAGAGCTTGACGAAGGTATGATGACAATGAAAGAGAAATGAATCTGGCTCCCAGACACATTAGCTCTGCTGGATAGGTCACTGAGGGCATGCCTATACGAGTGCCACACACTTGCTCCGTGCAGGTCTCCAGCTCCTGAAAGCTTTCTAAATTAAGCAGATGTCAGCCTGTATAAGTTGTTACAGCTCTGCTGAGACTGTTGGGTGAGGACCTGATCCTACATGTTAAAAGCACTGGGGTTTTTTAAATCTAAATCTTCTGTCTTGAAAAGCATTGTCTCACCAGCTAGAAAGAGGATTTTTCACACCATCTGGTTGATGGTCCCTAGTCAAGTATTCTCTCTCTGTCTGTGGACAGCAGTACTGGGAAGAAAACTTTGAGCCACACACAGGACACAGATACAATAAACTTCTCCTGGGGCAAGTTTCTTGCTTATTTAGAAACCAGCTCTTGGCCTGCGGGAATATCAGTTGTAGGGATGGATAAAACCATTATTGTTTCATCAGGATCTGCCACATCTCCTTGAGGATACCTTTGTCACTAGCCAAAATGACATTTTAGGATAATGCATTGCTGCTATTTCAAATACCCCATGCCTAAAACTAATTAAAATCTTACTGAAGTATATTTAAACTTTAACATTGGTAATTTGTATTTGGTGGATTTGAGCCATAAAAGGCAAGGTGGAACAGTGAATTTGGTCATGTCTGCTTGATGTTGTTTCAGAGCCACCAGCCTTTCTAAAATAAAACAAAACCAAACAAATGCTCTGAAAAGGCTTAAAAGTACAAGGTGATTTCCAATAAGCTTCAGTTTTGTTCACAGGTTTGTTTTTTTTATTCCATCCTTTTTATGTGTTGTCCTGCAATCGTAGTCTTAGTCATTACATTACAGTGTGTGAAGTATTTGAGACATTTTCATGCTGAATAAAATTAAGTCCCGAGTTTTAAGCATAGAAAGATTTCTATTTTTGAAGTGCAGTATGCTTTTCTTTTTCAGTCCTGTTCATGTGTCTCACCATCACTTGTTATGCTGTTTTGATGCTGTTTCTATTTTGGTCATAGGCTTTCATAAGCCAAAGGAGCTGATCATTTGTGAAGTTTTGGTGGTCACTGATTCTCATGTGTAGTTTCGGAGAAGCCATATGATAGTGAAAGGAGGAACGTAACGAATCCTATCTCAACAGGATCTGAAAGGGGATCCACGCAGGGTATCTTGCTGAAGTTGCTAATTTTTCTGTGTGCCCTAAGCAGTAAATCTCTTCTCCGAACAAGGACTTGGACATAAATGAAATGCAGCCAACTGAAAGGATACTTGTGCTAACGTTCATGCAAATGGTGGGCTGCCAGCAGAAAGCCTTCCTGCAGAAGTAACTCTTCCTGGCTTGCATACCCTTTCCACTCTAGATGAGAACCTGCAGGGATCAAAAATCTGGTCCCTGTTGTGACTGGCAGTCATGCTCCAAAAGTTACCCCTTTTGGTGCTGCAGTACCGTGTTTGTGGTTCATAGCCATCGTGTGTTCGAGTAGTATATCCACACTTAGTTGTTTCAAATTGCTGTGGTCTTTGTTTATTGAGGAAGAAGAACATTAAACCCCAGCTTATCCTAGTGTAAAGAATTATCAGTGGATTTTTTTTTTTTTCCAAGTTTCTTCATCTGTGGCAGCATTCTTTGAAATTATCCTTGTAGGGCTGGTCCAGGGAAGAAGGTAGGTGAAATTTTGACATCTGGCAGAGCAAATGGTTTGAGGAGGAAGGATTCTGCTTGACCAGGGACTGCACGTATTTTTGAACTAGAGGAAAGGACAGACTCCATTTAAACTACAAGTGAAACAGGCAGCTGCCACTTCAAATCCAGAAAGGTGTCAGCAGTGAGCCTTTCAAACCAAAGAGCAGGAGAAAATTCCCAGGGGGCAAAGCACACAAGTTTCAAGATGACACAGCCACTACTGATAAAGCCACAGGAGTTCTGTGTCCATGAGGAAATGGCGGAGGATGGCAATAGTCAAACAGGAAAAGAAAAACAGATGGGACCAACCAAGTTCTGTTTAAATGAGGCACCGAAAAGAAAATCAGAACAGTGGTGCCACCATTTCTAGGCTGGATGTGGTCATACTACGCATATCAGAAACTTGATGGACAAAAGATAGTCAGTGGTATTTCTGTTAACACCATGACAAAAAGTAGGGAGGAGAGACAGAGCAAGATCTTCTGCTGAAGTAGTAGTGAGGTAGATATATGTGTATTATATAATAAAGCATATGTGTTTTATATTTCTTTAAAATATGTATAGAAGTCAATTTAGAGTCAAACCAGGTGAATGAGCTAGCTATTTCAGCAGTACCACAGAACCCCATGGATTAAAATTCCAGGCCCTGATAGGAAAAAATATAGGGTCTGTGTTAACAAGTGCCCACCAGGATAACAGTATTGCCTGTGATATACCAAGGGAGGTCACAGAGGCTGCAAGGGCAGGAAATGCAGTCGTAATGGGAGACTTCCACCACCTCTCCCTTTTCCTCCACACCCACAGATTGGGCAAATATCACATTGAGACATGATGTACATAGAAATTTTGAAATGCAATTAGTGGCGGCTTCCTGGAAGAGCTAGCAAGGAAGCCTGCAAGAGGCAGTGGAGTCCCTTCCTTTCTCTCTGTATATCAGACTTGGTCCCCAAGGCTGTAATTGCTCTGTACCAGCGACTGCATTGCACTCTCAACATCCCTGCATGAGCCATCAAAGATGAAAGAAAAAACCTCCACACTCACAAATGCAGTCAGCTTCAAAAAGGGAAACTACATAAGAACGAAGCAGCTTGTCAGAAAACAGTGATAAAAGATGCAGTAAGAGAGTTAACCTTTCCAGGAAGAATGGGTTTACGCCCCGTGTTGGAGGCTCTGAGCCAGCATGTATCACCCATCCACAGCCAAGGAGGAGCTGACGGAAGCAGCTGGCTGAATGGGCAGGCAAGGGCGGTATTGGCAGCCACAGCACATTCTTCAAAAACCTAGGTCAAATGAGGAAAATGCACAGGTTCTTGAACTCTGGAAGATTACTTGTAAAATACAACAAGGCTGGTAAAAAAAAACTGAGGAAAAATCATGTCCTTTTTTAAGCACTTCTAGCACTTACCCACTGCCAGGTGGGTAGGGGCTGCTCAGTACCAGAGAAGCACCCGCAGGAGGTAAGGTCACAGCAGAAAAGCTAAACAAATCATGCGGCTTTACGTTTGATGTGGGAGGAACAGGCACGTTTCCTCTGCTAGTGTGCATCACAGCATCTGCTTAGCAGAAAGGTGTGGGAAAGGTGGTGGGACAAAGCTTAAGTAGCTGCTGTTGATCACTGGTTGCTACATGGAGCTTTTCTCTGTCCCAGTACTGGTCTGAGAGTCAGAAAAACGTGTAGCAAAGCCACTTTGTAACCTTAGACAAATCATTTATGACCTGCTGGGCCTCCCTTACTTCCTATAAAATTAGGATAACAGCTTTCTTTTAAAAGTTCTCCATCAGTTATGTGGGACTCCAATACTGCAGCAGTCATGCTTGGGCAATGCATTGTATAGACAGGACCGGTTACTTGTGTGGGTAACTCCCTGCCTGTACCTCCACACCATCATCTGCTTGCAAAGAGAGCGATGCTGAATGAGGGACCTCCGTGAGCCAATATCTAAACATGATATTGGGGGCTTGTGGGTCTGTTTCTTTGAGTAGCTTATTTTTCTGAATAGTTGAGATGCTTTGAGCCTGATTTCTCAGGGATTGTGATCACAGACATTCACCTGATGGTGGGAAATCAGCTCTTCTGAAAATTGAAGAGAAGCCAGGGAAGGGGTAGGGGTTGGTTTGGTGTGGCGTTGGGTTGTAGGTTGGGGAGTGGGGGAGAGAGTGTTAAGCATTTTGACTTAGAATTTAGTCTAATTTTAGATGCCTGAATATCAGGAGTTTAGCAGAAGGTAGGCTCTAAGACTGAGTCTTTACTTTGTATATGAATTAATGTGTGCATTTAGAGCTAAAGAGAAAGACAAGTATGGTTGTTTTAGAAAGAGATCTCCTTAAACACAGCTAATAGTGTAGACCTGCAAATAATCCAAACCCAATAGCTGGAAGCACTGGATGGCATGTGGGGCTACACAGGAACTAGGATGCTCGCAGCAGATAACAGATGTGTGGTCAAAGAGAAATATGCATAGAGAGAAATTCTTGGACATGATAATTAAATTGTAACCTATCCGTTTCCTCTGGAAAAGAAAATATCCTTCCTGCTCGGTATGGGAGATAAATCTGAGACTTGATTCTTCTCTTGTTTATAAATGCTGAGTAAGCAGGTCTTTGTGCACAATAAAAGTATTTGTAAAATATGTCAAATTAATATTAATATTAGCTATGCTGCAAAAGAACTGAAAATTAAGATTAGCCACGGCCACTGTCCATACATCAAAAGCAAAGCAGAAATCTCTTTTAAATACCTCAGATTGCACCTGTGTTGTTAAATTACTGTAAAGATTGATTGGTTGAGCATTCACAAAGCAGGAAACGCAGCCTTAGAGCTGCCTCTGCAGCTTTGGCTTGGTTCCCTGGGTACAGAAATCAGGGCAAGCTTTTATTCACTGATCATATTCTTACTCCATGGTTGCGTGCTCCAGGACCTTGCCTTCTTCAGGGCAAGGATGATGATGTTCCTTAATATTTATTTTTTTTGTTAAGACCTTTTCATCTAACCTGCAGCTATGGATCCTTGTAGCTCTAAAAATCAGTCTAGCATCTCAAGTCAGAGAATGAGGAATATACAATTAGCAGCCACTTCTAAAAGGTTTGGGTTTTCTTATTTGCTTAACATCACACAAATATGCTGTTGGCAGAAGGAAGGACAAAAGTAAAGTGATCAAATCATCCTTAAGTCATCTATCTGTGAGGCTACAGTCTGTCAGCTTGCAGTCCTCTGTTCTGTGCCCCGTGTATGTCCCAATTTCTGTAGCAAATACAACAGAGCTTAGACAGACTAGATCTTCCTTTCTTACAGGATCAGATCCACCCCTAATGGATGTATTTGCTGTGCAGAAAATGAGACCTGGTGCTGTGAGAATGTCCCATGGCATATCTTGGTGCACACGCACACAAATAGCTAGAATTATAATTAGCATTTGCAGAGTGGTTTACATTCTGCTATTTCCTAAACTTTGAATACTCGAGCTGATGACATGAAAATACTGTCTTTTAAAATGTTTTCTTTGTGGCCCTCTGTTAACGGTGAAGGAAGAGAGGCAAAACAGGACTCAGGTCTTGAAGCATTAATTAAATAGAAATAAGGTGTCAAAATCCCAAAATGGACCCCTGAAACTCTTTTTGTGCAGTCTCCTGCAGTGCAGGGAGGGAGAGTCTTCCTGAGCCAGTCTCCAAACTGGAGGTGCCCCAAGCTCTGCTTGGGTTTGTACCCAGGGTGGCCCGGTCTGGACAGCACTCAGCACAACGCTGCATTGCTCCCTGGCAGTCCTGGGGCAGAGGAAGGCCTGCCTTCTGGGTGCCAGTTTCTCCAGTGGGCTTGATCCAGTAAATATTTTCAGGATCTTAATAGAAGAAAGTTTTGGCCAAGTGAAGAGACAGCAGCTAACTCTGCCTGTGGTAAAAGACAGCAGCAGCCCTCTTTTGCTATCAACTCCTCTCTGGAAAAGGCACACAGTCACCACCATAACCCATGGCAAAAGGTGAACAGGAAAGCCCCAATAATGCGTATCTCCAGTTCAGCACCTTTTCCTTATCTGTGGGCGTTTTTGTTGCAGGTGTGGAACAGCTGCAGGCATTCAGAAGAAATTATTTAAATTATTTTCCTAGGAAAAAGTATGAGGTAGACTTACAGAACCCCCTGTTTATGTGCTTTGCTCATATAGTTCAGCCAAGTGGAAACAGACCCAGATATATTTAAGTAGGAGGAAAAACTGGGAAACTGACTTATTCCAAACACACAACCCCAACGCACTGTGCACAAACGGACATAATGGTAACAGAGATGAAAAGGAGACCCAAGCACTGCTCTGAAGGGCCAAATCATCTGAACGTCTTTGTCACAAGGGATTTGAGTCTTCTCAAAGCAGCTTGAAATTCCCACTCTGCCAGTTTTGAGTGCCACAGCGGGTGGCAGGAAAGTCACGCTCTGTGGAAGATGTGACCTTTGTTGCTTAGTATTATCCAAAAGGGATTTATGGCTAGGCCAGATGCAGGGTGCTACAGGGATCACAGCCTCTGCATGTTCCTGGCTAGACCTGAAAACTGGACATCCACATTCTTTGCATGTCCCTGTATTTTTCTCCATCTCCAAACAAGCAAGACAAAAACCGATGTTATCCACATCTTTGAGGGGAAGGTGGACAGAGGGTGAAAAGCCATCATCATCTTGTTGAAGTCCTGGTTCAGGAATCAAGGCAGAGGTACTGTAATCCCAGATCTCTCCCAGGCTCGTCTGACTTCATATGCGGTCATGAAGTGACCGCACATTCATGACTTCAAGCGGCCCCCCCCGGCCAGCTTCCCCCAGTTTATGTACTGAGCATGACGTCACATGGTATGGAATGTCCCTTTGGCCAGTTTGGCTGTGCCCCCTCCCAGCTTCCTGTGCACCTCCAGCCTTCTCAGTCAGTAGAGCAGGGAAAACTAGAAAGTCCTTGGCCAGTGTAAGCACTACCTAGCAACAACTAAAACATCGGTGCCTTATCAATTTTGTTCCCATCCTAAATCCAAAACACAGCACTGTACCAGCTACTAGGAAGGAAATTAACTCTATCCCTGCTGAAACCAGGACAATATGAAGTATCTAGATCCCTCCTACAACTCTATCAAGGGAGAAATAAGCAGTAGCAAATGTGGTTGGAATACTTCTGCATAAACATACTGTGGCTGGAATACTTCTGCATAACCCTAATAGCCAAGGCCAATAGCCTCTGAGTGTCTACCTGCTGATAAACAGTCTATTTCATTAAGAGCCAGGAGCCTGGGGTACTGAAACAGAAAAGTAGAAAAGAGACAATTTTATTGTCACTAGCAAGCTGTGGTGATTTTGACTTAGTGATTCTGGCAAAGCACATCCTATAGAAATTTGTAGAAAAACAGGCTGTGATGAGTATTTGTACCTGACTCTATCAGCTCCACTGTTAGTGGGACTGCTACCAGTCCCTTATGGGGTGGTGAAAACCTCCCAAAGACTCCTCCAGACTTTGTGCCTGCTCACTCCTTTTTTGGGAAAAAACTTTCCATGTCTTTGAAACAACCATGGAGAATCATACGTAGCAAACAGAATCATGGAATCACAGAATGATTTGGGTTGGAAGGAACCTTTAAAGATCATCTAGTCCAATCCCCCTGCCATGGGCAGGGACATCTTTCACTA
>NW_008824411.1:4975423-4993880 GCF_000699105.1 Pygoscelis adeliae | reverse complement strand
AATTTGGGGCAGGGAGTTCGTGTTTATGCAGTCCCAGTTACCACAGGCCCTTTCACTCAAGTTGCATTAATAAACAACTAGTGGTAGAGTAACCAGGTGGCTTCATGTGTGCTGTGCAAGGGAAAGACTGCCCACAAAGCAGGCTCCCTCCAGGCACATCAGGAACTGTCCACCAATGCCATAAGTAGCCAAGTGAGCAGGTAGACCTAACTGAGTGAGACCTCAACTATCTGCTTACCCAACAGGCAGAGCTAAGGTGAAGTATGCAGGTGAATTACAGCAATGGAATAGTAGTTTTCTGAGCATTCTTTGAAGAAATGTCTCCTGGGTCTCAGTTCTGAACTTATGTTAATAGCATCTGTCCGAGTTCGTCAGGGCAGAGCCAGGACAGCTCCATTGTCCTGTGTTTTGGGATGCATGGAGGGCTGCAGGACTCCAATAGGATTCCAGGAAGTAACATCAAAGTAATCTGAACCATATTTTTATTGCATTTCTTTGTTCATCTGATTAACAGTAAAAATTAAACAATTCTTTAATAGTTAATAGTAAACAATTAGTCAAGCCTTTGTCCTTAGAGGCCTACTTAAATCCCTGCTCATATTAAAGTTATCCAAATCAACTGTTAAAGCTTAGGATGATCATTGCTAAGGGCAGGATGGTGTGCTGCCCCCACATATTAAAAGGCCAGATGATTAAGCAGGAGATGTTACTGTATTGGATTTATGTCCTCAGTCTCCCCCACTTACAGAAGAGTTACTATAAACAATTAAAGATAAACCATTTATATGGATTTCACCACCAAATAGTATTAGTATATAACTGGGCTTGTTTTCAAAGCCAAGGCTGTTGTGCAACCATCTGAATTTCAGCACATAAACAAAAATAATATTTGAAAAGCATATATATAAGCATGTTGACAGCCAGGAAAATATTTCCTTATATCTTTTCATCAACAGTGAAAACAAATTGTTTCACTTATACTGATGATAAGTGGTCTTATAAGCCAGCCTGCAGTATATGCATATATATGTTCTAATTCCTTGGTATCCTCCCTTTCCTTCTCAGTAGCCCAGCTGTGTGTCAGGGTTGAAGTCTTCATCTGGCTAGCTCCAGCCCAGCAGGGTTTGGATGTCCTCCGTATGGTTGGAGCCTGAAAGTCTTGAAAGCCTGTGGCAGCTGGTAGCATTTTCCTGTCTGTAATAAACAAAATCCATAGTGATTTGGATCAAATTCTGCTATAGGTATGCTCCCTAGAGTGGTCTTTTTTCAGTGCTTTGTCAAAATGGTTTTGTCATCTCTGCTGATCTTATGCAGGTATTGGCCCATCTTGGAGGTACAGGCTCCATCCAAGAGAGGGGATAAGCAGGACTGACTTTCTTTCGAGGCTCATCTAATGGCTTGTACCTCTGTTTTCTGATGTAGCAGCTTCATCTAAGCATGTTCTTTGTGGAACACCCCAAATGAGGGATGAGAATCAAAGCAAGGTTTCTTATCCCCGAACGTTGGTTGGGTCCTTCCAGAGAGGATGCAAGCCTTTTTACTGTGGTATCCTGCGTACCTGCTACCACTGCCAGGCAACATTGCAGCATCCCATGTATAGCACTGAGGTCCATCAGGTGGGAGAGAAACAAGATCTGTTCTTTATTCAGTGGCAGGAAAAGCTCATCACAGAGGGGTTTCAGTTCTTTGTCCCAGTCTGATTTCCGACTTAGATTCTTGTCTAGATAATTATCTGCAGTGAGAGGAAAGTGAAGCTGGCTGTTAGCTGGCTTCTCTGGATCCGTCTCTGGTGTGTTCGTCGGTAAACTGAGCAGTTCTTCCAGTGGCTCTGGGACAAAGGGGGATAGCACAGAGCAGCTCCGTGGCACAGGATTGAGACATCGTTAAGGAGGATAGGACACATTAATGTACGAATACAAAGGGAATATAAGTATGGGAGAATATAAATATGATTGTGAGCGGCAGGGCTGGAGCAGAGCGACTGCAGGTCATTTCCAGTCTTCCCAGCCACACAGAGCTTCTCCAGAGGGGTGAGATGACAATTCCTTGCAGAGTTTTTGTTGCAGACACAGAGGAACAAAAGGAATTAATTCTGAAATTGATGTGAACGTTGCTATTAATGTTCATCAGTCTTCAGACAGTAATGCAGGCTTCATGGAGCATTATGTTTAATAATAGACAGATAATTTCCTGTTCCCACTGATAGGTGATCCTGTGCATGGTTCCTAAACGTTGTAAAGATTTTGTATGTTTTGTCTGCTGTTGTATTGAGAGGTTATTCTGACATATAGAGTATGAAGATGGTTATTTTCACTTCAGTCTACCATACAGTTTTGCCTGAACAGCAAAAGAAAATCCCATACCAAAAAACAGAACAGAAGAGTTCATCATAAAGCACGTGGCTGAATAATAGATTTTGGTAAATATTGTTCTAGACCACCAAATGTTTGATCTTGTGATGTGTTTCTCCATGGCCTATGTGAAGACTAAGCTACTATAAATTGTCGTCTTTCCTGTGTAAAGGGGAACATCAGATCAAAAGGCATATGTATGGCAAGAATAAAAAGATTATAGAAGTGTCAAACTTCCAGGAAAGATTTCAACACCAGTTACATGAAAAAGCTGCTTGAGGTTAATTCTTTATGGTTAGGAAGAGTCTGAGATCAGGCTGTTTCTCTGCATGCATCTGTGTATCCTCTGTACCCACACTAAGCCCCTCACCTATTTTGCACAGCTAGTATCAGCTAAATAGGAAAGGGGAATCATCTCAAATTACTACAGTTTTGACATGGGTGGGCTGAATAGTACAAGAGAGAGATCAGGGAATGGTTGAACCCCACCACACAGGACAGTGTAAGCTCCAAGTCCTGGAAGGGCTTCTCTCAGAGCTGTATCTATTTTCAGCACTAGATAATCAAAGCACAAAATCCAGGTTTGTGGAAGAAGTAAGCTTTGTTCACCTCGCTGCTTATTAAGCTGTGTGGCTATACCCATCCAGAGAGGGCTGTAAATACTGGCAATACATGGGAAGTAAGTTCTGAGTTACTATCCCTTCTCCTGAAAAGCAAATATTGAAAGAAAGAGGAGATTCAAGCTGCAGTTGCCATAGTCCAAAGTTTCCCCCGTGCCCAAAGGGAAAAGGATTCAGCCATCATCATGCCCTGTGAGATTTTCCAGCTTTTTCTTGAAAAGAGTTGTGCCAAACAAGACTTACTGTTAAAGATGCACCCGTGATTTCCATCGCCACTAGTTTTCCCATAGTCCCTTTTTGGAAAAGTACTTAAACACATACCTAAATTTCAGCTCTGCTGTTTACGCAGATGCTTAGATGAATGGCTAGTTCATCAGGTGCTGTGAGCTGCATTTCCGCTTACGGCCCTGATCGGGCTAATGAAGGAGGAAAGAAAAGCTGCAAAGATGAGTTGCATTAGAGACCTGCAGAAAGGCAGTTTGAAGAGCTGCCCTGCACCCACTCTGACTCTTCCTCAGATTAAACACTTCAGTACTCAAAGAAAGCTGCCTAACTTTATAAAAAGGGGCTGCAGTGGCCTGTCCGGATTCACTGTTTTGCTTCCTCATCCATTCAAAGGCCTTTTCTTGACTTACAGCTCAGAGGCTGCTCAGGTGTTTGGTCTCTCTCATATCAGAGAGTACCTGTCCCTGCTTCACTTCTTTTATCATGGGTGTCCTGTTTCAGCAGGGATAGAGTTAATTTCCTTCTTAGTAGCTGGTACAGTGCTGTGTTTTGGATTTAGGGTGAGAACAATGTTGATAACACACCGATGTTTTAGCTGTTGCTGACCAGTGCTTACACTAGTCAGGGACTTTTCAGTTTCTCGTGCTCTACCGGCTGAGAAGGCTGGAGGTGCACA
The DNA here is from genome assembly GCF_000699105.1 of Pygoscelis adeliae. Lineage (NCBI taxonomy): Eukaryota > Metazoa > Chordata > Aves > Sphenisciformes > Spheniscidae > Pygoscelis > Pygoscelis adeliae. Next base: position 4,990,008 of record NW_008824411.1, on the reverse strand, counting down.
AGAAGCTGGGAGGGGGCACAGCCAGGACAGCTGACCCAAACTGGCCCAAGGGACATTCCATACCATGTGACGTCATGCTCAGCATATAAAGCTGGGGGAAGAAGGAGGAAGGGGGAGACGTTCGGAGTGATGGCATTTGTCTTCCCAAGTAAGCGTTACGCGTGATGGAGCCCTGCTTTCCTGGAGATGGCTGAACACCTGCCTGCCCATGGGAAGCAGTGAATGAATTCCTTGTTTTGCTTTGCTTGCGTGCGCCGCTTTTGCTTTACCTGTTAAACTGTCCTTATCTCAACCCACGAGTTTTCTCACTTTTCCCCTTCTAATTCTCTCCCCCATCCCACTGTGGGGGGTGTGAGCGAGTGGCTGTGTGGTGCTTAGTTGCCAGCTGAGGTTAAACCACGACAATGGGTATAGACTTGCTGTATGTGAAGGGTATGTCTAGGAGGGTCCCTCCCTTTCCTATGGGAAGATATATTGGATACTCTTGATATTGAGAGAAGTTTTGCCTTTAAAGTTTACAATGACCCTTCAGGAGAAGGGCTTCACACACAATTAACTTGATCTGAAAACATTTTTAAGATTTGAACCTGATGGTCATCAAAAGCCAGTGGTATTAATCATCCTGGCTTTGAGCTGCAAGCTCAGGGATCAGCTTTAAATCTAGAGTTTGAAAGGTCTTCCCAGTGTTCAGCTCCAGCTGTACAGTTTTGACTCACATTTGAAGGAATTTGAGACAAATGCCAGTCATGAAAGAGAAACAAGACCTCTATAAGTTCATGGGCTGCTGAGATGAGAACAAAAATGCCCAAAGTTGGAACTTGATGTCATATTCCTCTCCACCATGTCACGTAACACTTCTTCTATGCATCTCAAAAGTTTGTGTAGGTTTTCCTAAGTTAAATCTCATAACGTGGCCCACAGCATGTAAGACTTAAGTAAACTATGGCTTGTTGACAATGCCATAATGGTTTCCATACAGCTCTGGTTGTTAGTATTTTTTTATGTGGTTTACTTGATCTTCCATTATTGCTAGTCTCAAACATTCAAAAATTTTGACTGAGACCTCAAATATTGTGAAACCAGCTATAAAATCTGAACATTAACAGAAGCAAAATGCTTAGTTTCTGTTATCTTGGAACTTTTTGATACCTTTGGTTTCTTCTTATTTTTTCACTTTTCCTCCAAAACCTCTCAGGAAAAGAGCAAACCATTTAACTGAAATGCATTTCTGGTATCTGGTGCTGTGGGAAAGCCACTGGCAAGGCTCGTGATGAAAGTTCTGTGGCCCTGTTTGAGGAGAGGTAGCAGTGAGCTGTCAGCATTGCAGGAGAGTTAAGATGAGGGAGGGAAAGGAGCACTGGGAGCAAAAGCCTTGTACATAGAGGAAAGGGCATCAATCAGCCAGACCTTATTTCAGGTTGGAAATGTTTGAAGGGCTTGAGATGACCCAAAGCCTTCCAGTAGGAAAGATGAGTGCCAGGGAACCTACAAGGGTAGATCTGGGGGAAGGTGTTGCCAGTGATAGCAAGAAGTGAGCTTGGGATTGCAAGATGAAACAGCACCCAGCTTTCGCCTCTTATGCTATCAAGTAACAAAATACTTTGTGATTTTATAGCGGGAGTGAGTCATATTCCTGTGACTTCCCTTCAGTGGCTCTTTTGTGAATTGTTTACTTTGCAAAGACAGGATGTGTTGCTTCCAAATCCTGCCTACTCCTTCAGAGGTTTGCCAGACGGGTAAGCAGGATGCTGGCCCGTATCAGCAAACGTCTTCTGCAGCAGCATGGCTGTACCGTGAGGCAGTTTCCTCAACATCACTCGGTGGCTAAGCCCTTGTGCTGTTTATCAAAAGGTCCAAAAGCAAATGTGTTTTCTGCGTTGTGCGTAAAGCCTATGCTAGCAGTACCCAGTGACTGCTCTGCGGGCACTGGGAGCTGAGGTGCTATGGGATCTTTCTGTGTAGGGGTGGCGTGAAATCAGAATTTCTTTTCCACAGATTAATGTTGTATGTCAAAGGAAAAAAATGCTCTTGTGTTCTTTCATCTCAAATGACATGAAAAGTGGGATTTGCCAAATTTACGCTGGGAGGCCCATTTTATACAAAATCCTATTTCAAAAGACCTGAAGCAGAAATGGGTTTCTGCTTCCCAGCTTGCCGAAGCCCACGGATCCATAGCACAGGCAGGTGTCCAACAAGGCCAAAGGGAGTGGTAGGTGAGCACTGTGGTGGTGAGCCTGCTAGTGCCACCTTACTCTGCACCACAGGCACATTTCTGGCATTTGGAAGCTTTTTTTGTCCACTTCTGGGAAATTGTGAAGGTATTATATTGTTTTCTTCAGAAGAGGAAAAAAATAATTGAGAATTGAATCCAGATGTAGCACTTTCTGGGTTTATTTCCTGAGTGCTCTTGCCACTGCTTTTACTGTCCACAGTGGGGATCTTTGGTTAATACTTTTCCCTGAGTCCCATGATCAATTCTCCTCTCTGCTTGTCTGGACTTCTGGTGACCCTAAGGAAATCACATCATCTTGCTGTGTCTTTCTTCCCTATCTTTAAAGTGCTGATAAAACTTTCTTCCCCTCTAAGATATATTTTGCCTATTAGGCTAAAATCTATGATGACATGGGCTGTCTTTTGCTATATGTGGAAGTGAAGTGCCCAGCACAGTGGATCCCTGAAATCAGGAGGTACCAGAGCACACAGAAACCTGGATGTGGATGGGGGGTGATTCCTCGCAGAGCATCTGCTAGTGCCACCTCACATGGTGGGGCAGCCTTTGGTGTGCCTGAGAGGTGAAGAGGGCTGGGCATGATGCAAACCCTTTCCTAACTTGGGAGAAGAGAGCAGGAAACCAGAGTGCAGCACCTCAGCCGGGGTGTGTGACTTGTCACCAGAAGCTTGGTAACTAAGGCCTTTTGGGTTGCACCATTAAGTCTCCACCCAGTTGAGAAACAAAGAGGGGTAAGACCACCATAAGACCCTGTCTCACTAAGAGGATTTATGGGAAATATAAGTGTAAAAGCAGTTGTCACTCTGCAGGGATAGGAATAACAAAAATACTTCTCTACTGGTTCTCTTGGCAGACTGTTTTCAGCAGTTTTGAACTTCCCATGCACTCATCTTTAGAGCTGAAATTGTCAGTGCAGGGTTTTTGTGCCAGGCTGAATTTTTTCCCTGGAAAATTTCCATTGGGATGGTTCATTCTTGCCCAGGAAGCACAGATTACGTTGTCCAGAGGAAAGGCTTTTCAGAGCACCCTGCTTAGGTAGCCATCCTCCCGCCACGACCAAAGCCAGCTTGCTTAGCTCCAACGTCCTAAGCTGCATTACCTCATTGGACTGATTTGCAGAAGTCTTGAGCACTGGAAGTTGCAACCAAAATTAATGATAGTTCTGTTTATACAATAGAAGCTACTCAGAAAAGTCAGGTCTTTAGGTAGTTTGCTTCAAGCAGCTCAGATTAAAGGTTGTCATTTACCTTTCTTCCATGATTGGGCTCCCTGTTTGTGAAGAGAGGACAGCATCATCCACTCATTTCACCAATCAGAAAGTTTACCTTGTTTTTGAGACACGTGCATATGTACTATGCAATGTGTACTTCATCTTCAGAACAGGGTTCTGCATGACAGGAATGAGGACAGAAGAACTCTCAATGCACAGTGCATTTATTAACCAGCATGAGCAGAGAGTGTGTGGGAGCTGTGCTGGGGCAGGTTTTCAGGCACTACTACTGCATGTTAAATCATGTCCTCAGAGAGCCAATGATGGCTCTGGACATAGGATGCTCTCAACACATTGGCAGCTTAGTCAGAAACCACTGTGTCTTTGGTCAGTTCAAAACTGGGACTGCTTTGCCCCAGGGTCTGCTGGCTACTCCATCTGACTGGCCAGGCTCAGTAGTGACTTTCAGAACAGCCTGAGGAGCCCCTGTAATGGTGTTGTTCTGAACAATGTGTGTCTGTGCAACATCATCAGAATTGTCTCTGTGCCTACTTAGAGGAAAGGCTGCACTAGTTTTGATGTGCTTTGTGTCACTTCTTGCCTAAAAGTCTGAAGTAAATTTTCAAATTGTGCTAGAACAAAAAATAGGCAACCTCTATTGACTATGGAGAGCGTAGTGTACCAAGGTGTGGTGATGATAGGTGGCTTGTGGCTGTTTGTTGAACAGAAAAACTGCTGAATATATTGTGGTTACTTGTATTCAAGTATTTATTTTTTTAAAAATCTGATTATTCCTTTTATAGGACCACATTTTGGCTAATTTCTGAAGACACAGAACTCTGTACTTCAAGGGCCATTTGCATCTCTGATTCTGTGGGGGCCTGTGCAGTGTACTAAGCTTCTGGGAAAGCAGAAACTCCCCAAGTCCCGTAAAAAAAAAAGCATTTTTTCCTGGTTGAAGGCACATGACTAGCTATTTATAAGGTCAATCTCATGATGCATTCACTCTTCTTTAAATCATACTTCCTGTAGATTAGAAAGCATGTATAATTAAAAGGCGTCATGGCACAGAGAAATATACTACTTTTTCACAACCCCATGTCTCAGTGAAAATGCTCTCCAAGTGGCAGGTGATAATTTCAAAATGTCGAAAAAAAAGTTTTTTATGTAAATGACTTTTTGACATTGCATTGATTTGATAATTCTGCGTAACAATTTTCAGAGAAGCAGGATTTCTAACCTGAGGCATTTGGGGAACCTTGTCTTTTAGGTCTGGTACGCATTCCCAGATGCCAGGGGCAAGGCGAGGGGACACATTTAAAGTTTCAAGGAATCTGAAGTTTGGTCACTGGCAAGTTGGGGAGGGAGGGCTGGAGCACTCTTATTATTTCTTGACTTTCGTGATGCTGGCCTCATTGAATGTGAGTACCATTGTGTGAAGAGCTTTAGAGGCATGTCATGGGCAAAGCCTGACTCAAAGAGAGAAACAGGTAGATGCTCCTATTTATTTCTGAAGTGCGGGGCAGGCATGGGAGGCCCAACAGCTTGCATAAGAAGCCATGGGAAGCACTGTTGTGACCATCCATCATCTCTGCTCTGAGTGACCTTCTGGTGGGCATGTTGAAAACATACCATGGAGCAAGGAGGCTTCAAGGCAGTTTTGCTGCAGTGGCATTTCCACAGCTGTCTTCTGCTTTCATCCCTGCTTTGGGTGGCTGGGTCTTGGAGCCAGATCTTCAGGCCAGGGTGTTGCAGGGTCTGGCATTTTGCTGGTCTGACGTAGAACGAGGAGCCCTTCGCAGTCCCCCAATCCCTTTTGGGCTTGTTTTGTGTCTCAGAAAGTAACTGGGGAGGGTGGTGGTGTGTGTGTCTTGACATAACAGCTTCTGCCAAATGCTGAAGCCTTATTGCTTGCCTTTCCTGCCTGTTGCTTTTCCTGCCTGCATCAAGGTTTAATGTGCTTTGGTGTGTGGGCTGCCCTGGGTACAGACATCCTCCCTCCTCCCCATCCCCATGGGGCTGGGCCACATGCAGCTCCCCTGTATGCTGGGAAAAGGACTGAGTTTGGCATTGCTCTGGGACTGTGCAGCTCAAACTAATCTTACTCCGTGCTGATACTGCCAAACTCTCGGAGCAGAAGAGGCAGTTTAGTGAAAGTAGATGAAGGGTAGAGAAATGTGTCAGTCAGTTATCTTCTTGGTCCGTATCGAAGAAGTGAGATACATTTGCGGTTTGTAAGATTTTTTTTTTTATTTTAAACTAAGGAAAATTCACAAAGCGAAGTAAGAACAAGAGTAACATTTTAATAGGTAACAGCTTGTATGAAACAAAACACAAGACTGTAGACATCTCTGCAAAAGGTTGAATCTTGGTTCTTTAGAGTTACAATACATAGAATATAAAATTATAAGAGCAAATAGCTCCGCTAACTGCCCCAACCCACCCCAAATCACTATTTATTTCCAAGCTTCTCAGTTGTTTTGCTTTCCCATGAAAATCCATCCACAAGGCTGTGACATGCTCTGAAGAATGGTAGAGGAGTTTTCACCCATGAAGGTCCAGGTGGCAGGAAAGCAAAGCACAGAGCCCCTGGGAGAGCCTGCCCAGGCAAGGGAGAGGAACCACACCATGGGGCAGCTGGGCTGTCGTGCAGCCACAGCAGCCTGCTTTTCCAAGAGCACTTTGCCTTTGCTGAGGTCTTGAGACCTTCCTGTGATCTGCAGGTAATTCGATGCTCGTCCCAGGAAGCACAGCAGATAGCCAAGGCCTCGAAGCGAGCAGTGTCTCAGTACCTGCTGGTTCCCCAAGCAGGTGAAGGGTGTGCTGCTCTCCTGCTAGCTCGTTTCCCACCTCCCTGCTGTAGTACTGGCATGGCTTGTGCTTTGTGCTGGATATTGAAGCTGTGCCTGTGTGTGGGAAATGGTAGGGAGGGATGCTCAGCCCTTCCCCATTTCATGTCAGGACTGTGTCTGCTCTGCCCTGCCCTGATTGCAACACCTGCTACACAGCGTTGTAAAAAACGTTGGGAACAGTTTTCTAACCCTCTGCTCTCCACTCCGTGCCCACTCTCCTCATATGCATCTTTCTATCGTTATCTCTTCTCCACAGCCTCTACTTACATACAGCAACTTTCATTGCGTTTCTGTGCTACTCAGTCAGCGGTGATGCATCCTTTATGGCAGCTGGATGCAAAGAAGCTGCATTGGCTGGATCCACAAGCTCGCTGTGGTATGCGTGTCTGGACCGTGGCAGGGAGCTGACATGAATTCACAGAGGTGCAGCACTGCTTGTGCTTGACTGGAAAAGTCCTTGTGCTCTGAACTACCCATGAAGGTGGAGCTTCCCTGGGGAAGCTCCTACGTGGTGTTTCCCTTGCTAGTGGCATGGCTGTGGATGGGGCTGAGAAGCTTTCCTTCCGTCACAGACTATTTCTGAACTATTTCGTCCTTCTGCTCTGGACACATCGCTTCACGGGCAGGTTGTGCAGGAAGGATATAGAATACCTTAGCTTTACAAAGCACCTTTTGTTAGAAGGGACCCAAGATACTGACACGTACCCAGCTCTGAAATGCAACCTGCTGCAGAGCAGAGCTCCTCCCCAGCTCAGAACAGACTGAATATAATGACTTGTTTTTCCAGGATCTCAGAGTCAACCCTGTAATGCATCAAGAACTTTTCCTCCCAGAAGCATCTTCCTCTCATGCTTTGTGACGATCAGGTGCCATCCATTATTACCAAAGTTTGCTATTCACTTTGTTTTACACCTTACTCTATCACTGCAGGATACCAGCCTACTGTGGCATGTACTCCAGCAAGTTGAATTTCACACAAAGAGAAACTGCAGACTCTTCATCCGTGCCCTAAGGTTTTCTGGAGGGAATAAGGGAGGAGCTGACTCAGAGCGGAACCCTGCTATATTTTATACAGGCCCCAATAGGTCTGATTCCCTGCCAGAATACAGTCAAGATGAAAATTTGCCTGACAGTACAGCTTATCTCCCTTCTGTAGGAAAAAGGGTCTCCCAAAATTTAACGTGCCCCTTTCATCTCCCTTCTTTGGTCCCACAACCTTGTTGAGGAGGATGTCTGGCTCTTTGTACAGCATCAGTGTAAAAGTATCTTCCATATCTTGTTTGCGGTTGACCTGAGCATAGATGAAGTAGTTGCCACTCTGCTCAATTACGAGGTATTGGTCATGGTCCATCTGCACAAATCCGTCACAGTGCTCTAATTTCCACTCCCAGCTCATGCCACCTTTGAAGTTTGATGTAGAAGACTCTTTTACTGAGGAAAACACAGAAAAAATGTGTATGGTGATTAATTATGTTTAAGGACAACCTTGTTCTGTACATGAGCATGTTTTGTTACTGTTTCCCATTGGTACATCCCACTCCCCACTCCCTTCCTGACTTTTAAAATTATTATTATTATTATTTATTATTATTATTATTAATCTTTTTGAGTTTACTAACTCCTCAGAAGTGCTAGGAAAGGGTCTCAATCTGCCAGGAGAGGCTGTGAAGGACCCCCATGGCCATGGGTGGCTTGGAGGGGCTCCCCACCAGGACAGGTTAGCTGCTGAAAGTACCCTGGAGACGGAGAACCTTTAAGGCTGAGGGTTGGGCCCGAGCTGGTCTCTAATAAGAAAAAATTCATGGGCAGAACTTCAGCCGGATCTGAGGATGGTGAGAGTGGTTACAGTACTCTTCTGCTCGCTGGCTGCTGTGGCTATAGTCCTTCAAGAGAGCTGAGCCTGCAGGATCTTCCCAGATTTCCCCCCCTCTCTCTGTGCTGGATGAACACATGCTGTCAGCCTTAAAGCTAACAATGGATGGCAGCTGTCATACCCCTCGCTGTGCACACTGACAAACTGGGTAAGGAGACAGCAACGCACGGGAGTGTTAGACTGTGCGTGCCGTGAGGGCATGTGTATCTGCAGTACGTAATGCGCTGGGGTCTCGATGCAGAATGGATCAAATACCATGTAACAGGGATACCCAGCTCAGGCCACAGTGCTGGTTGGTACTTTCAGCCACTGGGTCTGCTCCTGGCTGATTAGGGTCTTGCACAGTCAACAGTCATTAGCTGAAGTTTTATGCATGCAGAAGTTTTTCATTGATTTAATTAAATCTCTCTGAGGGTCTGAGCTGGTATATGGGATGTTACTTTAGGACTGCCCTAGGTTGAGCTTAGGGAACTGATGACTAACACTTGGCAGCAATAAATCTGACCCCTGTGACGCTGATTTTACTGACCATTTTCAGAGAGGTGCACATGGCTGATTCTGGCAGAGAGAGACAGTTGCCGGCTGACAGCCCTGGGTGCAGAGCTGCGGAGCTCCATTTGTCACGGCCACAGTGCCCTGTGGGCTCTGTATTTCTGCGGTCAGAACTCACACCTGTCCTTGGAGCAGTTATAACCAGGTGTGAGGGCTGTGAGACAGTCATCTTTGTCACAGCACAAGTCTGACAAAACCAGAAAGTGGGTCTAGCATCTCCGTACTTACAAGATCCATGTGCCCAGCATAACCCCGGTGCCTGTGGAAAGAAGCAGTGCTTGGTCAGTGTTTGCTGCTGCAATTTTTCCATCTATTGGTGAGCTCAACAGAGGACTTTTATCATTACAAGAGCACAAAAGCATTCTCCCAGGAAGGGAATAACCTTTTAAATCCATCATTGCAAACAAACACAAGCAATTATTTGTTATGATAAAACAGTTGTTTTTCAACAAAGTTTGAAATGTTTAAAATAGATCAGCATTTTTCATATCCATTTTGGTTGTATTTTCACAAAATAAAAAAGACAACCACCAGCAGTGCCTAGAGGAGGTCTACGCTCCTCTTGGGTGGCAGGACTTTCATTTCATCCCTCGACTCAGTTCTCGTGGACTGTCACAAGTGATGTCTCTGTGGACAAGGACTCAACTTAAAGCCAATGCATACACATGGGGAGCTGCACAGTGTTGTGCTAATTCACCCTCATTAAAACCATGAACGTTTCATTCTGTGCATCATAGTTTGAAATAATTTAGCACTGATTCGGTGCGTGGCAGAGCTTGTGTAGTAGCTGTGCACCGCAATGCTCGCACATGCCGCTTTTCCGTGGCACTTTGTGCTCTGAGAGTGGCAAAGGCATGCTGACAGCGGTTGCCTCTTCTTTGGAGTCTCTCTCGGGCTTTGTCACCCCTGTGCAAGGAGGAAGAAGGAAACGTGGAGGGCTGAAGGGATGCCCTCAAGGTCACATCTGATAAGCAGAACTGGGAGGACAGCTTCTGACTTTTAAGCCTACTTCTCTTTAACCGCTACACTGTGCTCAGTTCAGGGTGACAGGCGCAGTGCTTTTTGATCCACTAGTCAGCTTTCCAGTGCCCTTCCAGCCAAGGGAAGGAGGCAGCTTTATGGGTGGCCAGGTGGTAAACTGTCAGTGGCGAGAGATTTCAGTCTATTCCTGTGACTCATGGCTCAGTGTTTGCTTATGGAGGTCATGCTCTTCCTACATAGCAGCTATGTTCTCTCTCTGGCCAGAGCCCATAAAAAGCAGACTTGGGATCAACTTACAGACACAGGGACCCAATTCTGTCTCACATCTTAATGGATGCAAGCTCTGAAATGCTTAAAATCGCTATTGAAGCACAACCTCATCTGTTCCTTAGGAAGTTGCTGTCCTGAGTGCTGGGGAGGCTGCCAGCTCCCTTGCAGGGAAACGCTTTCATTACCCGGTCCCGCTTTCCCCAATTAATATGAATCAACAGGACTAAAGGCAGTTTTTTGACTTACTAAAGCAACTTTCTGTAATATGAAAAAAAGAGGGGGAGGAGTGGAATATGTGTGAAATGCTGGCTGTATCCGTGTGCTCGTTGTCATCAGAGGGATGCAGTTGTGACTGCAGGTCACAGAGCTGCTGCTTCACAGCTCCCAAATAGATGAGAGAGGCTGTGGGAGTGGGGCTAAAAGTACCAAAGAAATTAAAAAAAAAAATTTGTTTATATTGTCTGCTAAAAGATAGTGCTGTAAGGTGCAGAGCAGGCTCCTCTCTTGTGGGAATTTAGCAGTTTTCATATTTTATAAAAATAATCAGTGCCTTGTAGGATCAGTCCTCAGAGGTGTTGCTGGTGTCATTATGCCACAGGAAGCTGGCAGAGCATGAGAACAAGCCATCCTGCCTCTTAACAGAAGGGAACTTTTTCCTTGTCCCTTTCCTCCCCAGAACTGGAACTGGAGGGAGCTACATCAGAGTGGGATATGTGAACCAGCATCCCAAACTAGCACTTGGATCCTCCAGGAGACTGATTCACAGTTTGGAAACCAGAAAATAAAACCCTGACCTCCAGCAAATGAGTCACTTGGCTCACCCCTGTATTTCTGTTCATTACCATACATACAGATATAGAGAGGAAAAGCCCATTGAAATCAGCTAATGAAACGCAGGAGATAACTTGACTCAGTAACCGCTATTTGGGGTAGATTGTGTTATTACTTGGTAAAATCAAGAGTGAAGAGGCTTCATGCCTCATCAAATACCAGGACTCCTTAGCCTATCCTGTCCTTACGGAGCATCATCAGTTGATATCACATTAGGAGAGCATACATCATTGGTGCAGGAGAGGAAACAAAAGAGAAATAAAAAAAGATTTTTTTTTAAACTTATGGAAATGAAAGCAAAATGCTGAAGATATTTACCCAAGGAATTGATGGAAATGTTATCAGCTGAATTCTTGGAAAGTAAAAGCGTTAGCTGTCTCCAAAAGAGAAAGAATGACTAGGTTGCAGTTAGTTGATAGCGTCAACGCAGCAATGTTAATCTTTAGGAATAATACATGTGTTGTATACTCCAGAGTTAGGAATTTTGTTTTGTCCTTACCTGCTTATGATGGAGCGAACAGAAGACTACAGAAACCAGGGCTGAAATCATAATCAAAACAAATATTAAAGTATAAAAAGCCACTTGACAACACGGGAATTTCTTTTTCTGTGGAACATTTCCATTCTCCAGCAAGTTTGGTGCTTCCATGATGCTTATCCTCAAGACAGCTAGAGATGAGAATACAAACAGCACCACGGTTGAGAAAGGCACTGCCAGAATTCCAAGGTCCTTATAGCCACAGCAGAGCATGGACACGATTATATGCTGGAGATTTCCCCATGCTAATAAAGCCAAGAGGAGGAGCCACGGTGTGTTTCATCACTAGCCCGGGCTAAGAGTCAATGAGTTAGCATTTCCTCATGAAACTGAGGCAGAGAACTTTCATTTGGCTCCTGGCCCAGAATGACTGAAATGAAACTCTGGCAACAGGCTGCAAGGGTTCCAAAAAGCACTTCCAAAAAGACTTTCATGCAAGGAGTCAAGTTTACAAACTCTCCAGCAAATGCAAAGTGAAGGGAAGAGGTGCCAAGCATAGGAACCTCCCAATGGCTGCGTGCGATCTGCTGCTCTCTCCGGAAGTACCAGTGCTTTTTATGGCTGAGAAGTTGGCACCAGATTGAATCTGTTTCTCATTTTGACAGAACAGATCTGAGCACTGATGACGGAAGGGCATTTTTGCAGTTCCCTGAGGACATGATTCATGCAGTAAAAGTGAAACTGCACACACTTAAAAACATGACTGCAAGCGAGCACTGCTGTGGAGCCGCAAGTGTAGCCTTAGCGGCAAATGGAAACAGTTGCATGCAGCCACCGGCCTTGACTTCCACGCTGATGCCGTTCGGGGAGAAGGAGGGAGAGTAGCAAAAGAGTTGGAATTTTGTAAATGTCTTTCAATTTGCAGTTTGAAATGAGCTGGCTGATTTTCGAAGTCTTCCTAAAATAATTTTTAGTTTTGCCCTTTTTATTTTTTACCTACTTTTCGAGTTCCTTATTGTGGGAACAAAATTGTGAGTTAGGAGTTGGGTGGGGGAGGCAAAAAAAAAAAGAAAAAGAAAAAGGAGAGAAAAAGCAGATAGACATGAGAAGTAAAAAGCAAGGGAAAAGTAAACACCACCTAAAAGAAATATAATTTTAACTGTCAACCTTGAAAGTAGTTTCTATTTTTACATTCTGCACGTTCTTTTGAATTTTCTTTCAATGTGAAAAAGTGTTCTTCGTTGGTGTTTGTTTGAAAAAGAAATTCTGACACACAAAAATGTCACTTAGAGATCTCTGCCAGCTCTGCTGCACTCCCTTGCTGGGGATGGGATGCATGGAAAATGTACTTTATACTCTTCAGTCTTGCTTCTGCTCTTCCCTCTCCTTTTCCCAACCTGCGGAAGAAGCCTCAACTCTTCCAGCTGCACAGAATCAAAGTTAGATATCTGTGTGTTGCAGGGGGGTGGAATGTAAACAGAAATTTGGAAGGGGCACAAGAACAAAACTAAAAAACCTGAACTGTTGTGTTAATACTCCGCTTCATCTTTTGAATTCTTACTTAGTGGTATAGCGGGTCCTTAGCACGCATTTAATTCAGGGTGAGACAGAGGGAAACCTGCTTGTGCTGCCTTCAGAAAACTGCTGAGCTGAGCTGCTGGGGAGTTCCCAGCCGTGCTGCTGCCGGTGGGGGGGGACATGCCATTGGCAGCCCAAAGCCACCCACGACCCTGGCCACTACTCTCCTGGCTTTTTGCAGTCAAACCTGGAGGTTCTCAGAAGAAAGGTGGGAGTTACTCAGAGCGAAGCCAAACGTGGGAGGGCAGTGGTGGAGGCAGCAGTGAGCTGCCTGCTCGAGGCTGGCCCCTGGCAGGGTTGTTTGCCCCTCGGGGCACACTTTGGGGCAGGTTCAGGGCAAGCCGTGGGAAAGGAAAGCCCCAGACAGCCTCAGTGCAACGTTCCTGTGTCTCCCCAGCCCGTATAGGTTTTCTGCCTGCCTTAGTAGTGACTTCACATGACTAATGTCAAGGAGACAGGGTACTTTCCACAAACTCCTTCCTAAAAAAAGTAATTAAGGACTTGGCCTGTGTGGGGAGTCCTATTAACCTCTATGACATATGCCTTCCTCTGCCCTGGAGTGACACCAGGGAAGAGCAAATGTCTGTCCCTGCACCAGCTCCTTTCCTCCTTCCCTTAAATAATCGGTCCATTTAAGCTGTGTGTGCAAGAGCCCCTGATGATCCAGCTGGTCCTCTGAGCTGGACCAAACCCTGAAGTTACCCTGAAATGTAGCAATGCCATTATGACAAATACATACCACCAGCTGCAAACAGGGATTGTTTATGGACAGACAGCCTGCTTCTCCCTGGGCACTCCTGCAGGCTGGTTTAGAAGCCCCGTTTTGACCCCAAAACAGCATTGGCCTGCAGCTCCAACCCCACAGCCCCAGATACTAAGCTCGCCACTTGTTAAACTCCTGGCTTTGACCACAAAAAAAGACCTAAGCAATCTTCATTTTAAAGCATGCAAATGAGACTTCCTGTGACATCCCATATAGCGCAGAGGCAGCAAAGGGTCTGAAAAGAAGTATATTAAAAACCAAATCAAAACAAGAATATATCGCAAGAAGAAAAGAAGATCTACCAACAGCAATTTCAGCAACTTTTTTTTTTAACCTGCAAAACAACCACTTTTTTTTGTTCAAACAAAAAATTATCATTGCTACCACAAATAGAGCTCGGGGCAGAAAATGTCAGTCCCGGCACCCAAAATTTGCTAGTTACTTAGATGAATACAGGGTTAAAATGAGAAGGATCATACAGGGGAGGGATCGTACAGCAGCAACAAGGTACTGGAGTTGAATACTTCCAGACATCAAACAGGCATGTCACCTGGTGGAGGTGGAGTCCAGCTAGTATTATATTTATTTTATATTAATTATATCATATCATACTATATTATGTTAAGCATGGATACAGTAGCTTGTATGATTCACTGTTAAGTGGCAGCACTGAAGGACTGTGGCCAGGGACAGTAAATCTGCCTTTCCATCATGTAAATATACTGCCTGGTGCATGGCGGGGAGAGAGCCTCAGTGCTGCAGCACCATGCTGGGACCCCAGTGATGCTGCAAGCCCTGTGCAGGGCTGGAGGAGCCCTGGCAGGAGTCGGCAGGCGGCAGCATTTTGTTCTGCAGTTCCCACCAGCCTCAGCCAGGCTTGGGAGCAGAGAAAGCACTGTTTAAATTAAGGCTTTCTTTTTATTTGCAAGAATATTTATGGCTGCATTTCAAGTGTTTTTTTCCTACC
>NW_008824411.1:4974036-4975385 GCF_000699105.1 Pygoscelis adeliae | reverse complement strand
TCAGCAGTTTTTGTTCAGCCAGTGTTTAACCATGTTACCCCCAGTTAAAAAAACAGACTCAGACTAAGGCCAGCAGACCAGAGGATGCGATCACCACCACGTTTGGGCTCATTTTCTTCCTCATTTCTCAGCACTTCTCAAAAGTAGCCTCAGCTCTCGGAATATGATTTTGCAACAAATGTGTTTCTTGACAGGGCGCCCACCATATGCTGGTCTTGTCCTTCCTTTTCTTTCCTTTCTCTCTCCTAATAGCCTGTTAGGAAAGGATGGAAACAAATCCAGTGTAGAAGCAGCCGTGCTCTGTACAAAGGAGCAGGATGTGATTCTTGCCTGCCTTTTCTCCCTCACTTCCCTTCCCTGGTTTCTTTTAAAGACAAGTGTTTGACAGGCTTTGCACTAGCAACGTCACAGCTAGAAATGCACACAATTTATCTCTAGCCTTTGAATCTCTGTTGTTTTGGAGTGCATGGGTGCAGGCATTTGACTTTTTGCCAGTTTTTAAATATGAAATATTTGTTAAGATGATTAAAGCAGAATGGGAAATTCATGTGCTCAACTGCTGTGCAGTCCTAACCTCATTTCCTCTGCCTAAGCCTGGCCCTGGGGACTTGCAGTAATTTCACAGCTCAGGCACAGATTGGGACTTGCAGACTTACCACCCGTGTATTCTGGTGGGGGCTTTCTGTTAGCCTGCTTGATGCTACGTGACGACCTTCGTTAGCGTGTTTGTCCCAGCCCCTCTCACTCAGATACCAGACTGTGCTTCGCAGCCTGTACCTGGGGAGCTGCTTTTCAAAGCCGCAGCAGTCACAGAAGCCTGTGCATTTTTCACCATCAAATATAGCACCACCCAATGTAAGTATGAAGTTTGCTTAACCCTGGAGTAAGTTTTCCAAGTCCTGACCAGCTTGTTTTCAGCAATAACAAAGGTTGCCCTACCTTTACTTTGTGGTGCAGCCTTTCTTTATAGAATCATTAAGGTTGGAAAAGACCTCTAAGGTCATCGAGTCCAACTGTCAACCCAACACCACCATGCCCACTAAACCATGTCCTTAAGCACCTTATCTACACGTCTTTTAAATACCTCCAGGGATGGTGACTCAACCACTTCCCGGGGCAGCCTGTTCCAATGTTTAACCACTCTTTCAGTAAAGAAATTTTTCCTCATGTCCAATCTAAACCTCCCCTGGCGCAACTTGAGGCCATTTCCTCTCGTCCTATCGCCAGTTACTTGGGAGAAGAGACCGACACCCACCTCGCTACAACCTCCTTTCAGGTAGTTGTAGAGAGCAATGAGGTCTCCCCTCAGCCTCCTTTTCTCCAGGCTAAACAACCCCAGCTCCCTCAGC
>NW_008824411.1:4965261-4973855 GCF_000699105.1 Pygoscelis adeliae | reverse complement strand
CTGTCGACCAACACCCCCAGGTCCTTTTCCGCCAGGCAGCTTTCCAGCCACTCTTCCCCAAGCCTGTAGTGCTGCATGGGGTTGTTGTGGCCAAAGTGCAGGACCCGGCACTTGGCCTTGTTGACTCTCATACAGTTGGCCTCGGCCCATCGATCCAGCCTGTGCAGGTCCCTCTGCAGAGCCTTCCTACCCTCGAGCAGATCAACACTGCCGCCCAACTTGGTGTCGTCTGCAAACTGACTGAGGGAGCGCTCGATCCCCTCATCCAGATCATTGATAAAGATATTGAACAAGACCAGCCCCAAAACTGAGCCCTGGGGAACACCGCTCATGACCGGCCGCCAACTGGATTTAACTCCATTCAACAGAAATTATGTATATTTGTGGGAAGACTGGCATGTTTCCAGTTGCCACACCTTTCCAAGGATATGAGAGAGGCTTAAGAAGCACAGAAAATCCCTAGTGGAGTTTCAACCCCAGTCTGCAGGAGTAGAGAAAGAGAAAGATTGATTCATTTGAATTTCAGATCTATCTGTTGCACCGTGTGTCCAGGCATTACTGCTGTCCTCATTTCCCTCAAACTGAGTGTTGGGGGGGGCAAGAAAATCAATGGGCAAAACTGGAAAAAATTGGCTGCCGTTGGGAAAATGGCAGTAGGCAACCATGGCAAGATGCCTTGTCGGGTAGCCCACGGGCACTAGTCAGTCCTATGCCTCAGGGCCGTGGGCTCTGCAGTTGGCATGGAGCCAGAGCGGTGACCACAGCGGTGAGTCCCCCAGCAGGTATCCCTGGCATTAGGTGCAAAGGAAGCGATCGGACTGCACTGGCACCCTGTCCTGGCAGTCGGTGCAGGCAGCTGCTGGTGTTGCTCCCACGGAAGCAGGCTGAAACACCTGCATGGCTTGGTGTGCGTTGCCTTCTGGTACGTGCAACCACTGCGTGCCAAAAGTACTCTTCTAAAATGTGAGCAAGTTGCAGTGAAATCTCTAATGTTGGGTAGCTGCTGCGAAGGCCTCTCTCTGAATCAGGCTTCATTTTCTCTAAAGCCTAAACATTGCTAGAAGTGCGCAACTCCACGCCTGACAGTGAAAATACCTTGCTTTGATTAGGCTGTGCTGAGGGTGCACAGCAGGACCCACGGAGGCTCAGTGGGAAGCTTGCCGCTCCAGACGTGTGCTTCAGACCCCACCACGGGACTGACAGCCGCTGGGTGGTCCACCCATGCTAGCGCTGAGCCGGGCTTTGAAACAGGGATGCAAAGCGGGGAGGTGGGACTGATAGTCTGACAAGAAGCACTTTTTGCACCAGTGTCAGCCAAAGGCCCCAGCTGGTGTTAGGAGAACAGCAGTAGTTATCAGAAAAGCCCTGAGTGTTTCCCACTGCAGTTTTTTTCCAAAACACAGTTCTTTACCTGAGTTCAACAGATAAATTCTCAGCTTAGCAAACTCTCCTTCCTAAAATACTGCTTGCGGTCTCCCTGGGGTGCAGCCTTCTCCCAGGTGTTTGGAAAATTCCTCTGATTTTGCCTTACACTGTCAGCGAAGCAGCGGCGCTTCCAAAATTGACAGCTGGGCTGAGCACTGCAAAAAGGACTGTGATGCCCGTGCGGTGCAGCTGCCCGCAGCACAGGGGGAGATTCCTCTGGGGCCTTGGAGGGAGCCCAGGCACATGAGCTTCCCCCAGAGCACAGCTGCTGGAGAGATGCCTGTGCTTGAGCTGCGGACTACAGGCTGCGCCAAATTCATGATGTTCCTACCTATGTTTTTGCATCGGCAAAGCACACGTGGTGTTAAAAGACTTCTGTCTTGTGTGTTGTCTGCCTTCAGTTTCTATCCGCTATATTTCATTTGGCCTCTGGCTGCCAGGTTGGTGAGCAGTGTGATCTGAATAGTGGCGCATTTCATGGGTGGGTGAAACATAATAAACAAAACTTTAGATGGAAGGTTTTCCTCTGTGTAGTTGATGTTGTGACCAGTGACTGGAGCCTTAATCCAGTAGAGCCAGCAGTTCCTGGAAGAAGGCTGGAAGCAGCTCCAGGCCATGAGGTGATGGGCAGCATGCCCTCCTCTGAGGAGAGCTGTGGGAATGGGATGGGTGGGAAGAGGGACTGAGTCCAATTCCCACCTGACATCCACAGCAGGCTCTCATAACTCTGGGGGACCTACTGATGCGGACGGATGTTTTGTGTTTGAAGTGTTCCATTGCACAACAGATGCTTGTGGTTTTGGTTTTCCAAAAGCTGTGATTCCTTATTCCTGTTCAGAGCTTTTGGTCTGAGATCAAAGAGCATTTCTTTTGATGCACAATATCAGCACTGGTCCTACATCGTCCCATGGAGCCAGGGCAGGTTCAAGGCTACAGGCACCTCCCCACCAGCAGCAGGGCTGGCCCAGGGTTTTGTCTGGCTCCCCGGCCATGCTGACCTCACCTCCTTGCTAAGGAAGGGCTAAGGCAGAGGCTGGCTGTTGGTTCAGGCTGCGTGTTGACTGCAAGATGGCAAAGTCATCCTGTGTTCCTGGTAGGCTCCCAAGAACACAGGGGAAGGGGACGGTGATGCATGCTGCCTTTTTGCATCAAGCAAAGTGTCCCTCTGCTGCAACGTGAGCAAGGTGGGCACACCTTGCTTGGCCTGCCTTCCACCTGCTGGCAGTTGAATATATCACAAAATTTGCAAGGTGCAGCATATGGGGATGGTGAAAAGGGAGAGGGGAGAGCATTATGATAGCCTTTGACAAACTGCATTTATTTGTAACTGGGAACAAGCTGTTGCAAGTTTCCCAGCTTCATGCAGTTCACCTGTGTTGTGGTTTAACCTACCAGGCAGCTAAATACCACGCAGCTGTTTGCTCACTCCCTCCCCTCAGTGGGATGGGGGAGAGAATCTGGGGGTAAAAAAAAGTACAAGGATTTCTTTTTGTTAAAACTTTCACTGTATTTTCTATAGCTATGAATCAATATCTGTTTTTTGGTAGAGAGAAAATGAATGAGGCTGAGGCTTAATATAGACCATTTGAAACTGGACCTGGGAGAAGGAATGTGGTGTTGTATTGTTCTTTTCTTCAAATGCAACACTTCTGTAATGCCCTCCCAAGCTGCTTAGTTGAGCTGTTAAAGCACCAGGAGTTTAAGCTTCCTTCGCTACTGAAGGAACTGTTGTACAGGTCAATAGCACTGGCTTTACTGTGTTTCCCAATGTTTTGACCCCTTTTTTTTCCTTTTTTCTTTACATTTTGTTGTTAGTGATACCATGCTAACTAATAAGTAATTTGACATGCCAGAGGGATGGGATGCCATCCAGAGGGACCTGGACAAGCTCGAGAAGTGGGCCCGTGTGAACCTCATGAGGTTCAACAGGGCCACGTGCAAGGTCCTGCATCTGGGTCGGGGCAACCCCCAGTATCAAGACAGGCTGGGGGATGAAGGGATTGAGAGCAGCCCTGCCGAGAAGGACCTGGGGGTACTGGTGGGTGAAAAGCTGGACATGAGCCAGCAATGTGCGCTCGCAGCCCAGAAGGCCAACCGTATCCTGGGCTGCATCAAAAGAAGCGTGGCCAGCAGGTCGAGGGAGGTGATTCTGCCCCTCTACTCTGCTCTGGTGAGACCCCACCTGGAGTGCTGCATCCAGCTCTGGAGCCCTCAGCACAGGAAAGACACGGACCTGTTGGAGCAGGTCCAGAGGAGGGTCACAAAAATGATCAGGGGGATGGAACACCTCTCCTATGAGGACAGGCTAAGAGTTGGGGTTGTTCAGCCTAGAGAAGAGAAGGCTCCGGGGAGACCTTATAGCAGCATTTCAATACTTAAAGGGGGCTTATAAGAAAGATGGGGACAGACTTTTTAGCAGGGCCTGTTGCAATAGGACAAGGGGTAATGGTTTTAAACTAGAAGAGGGCAGATTCAGACTAGATATAGGGAGGAAATTTTTTACGCTGAGGCTGGTGAAACACCGGCACAGGTTGCCCAGAGAGGTGGTGGATGCCCCATCCCTGGAAACACTCAGGTCAGGTTGGACGGGGCTCTGAGCAACCTGATCTAGTTGAAGATGTCCCTGCCCACAGCAGGAGGGTTGGACTAGATGACCTTTAGAAGTCCCTTCCAGCCTAAACCATTCTATGATATCAGCTTGGCCCATATTCATTACTGGAGCTGCAGGGATCTCTGTTAGCAGAGTGGTCAGGTTATTGGTTTAGATGGATTTACTTCAATTACAGACTTGTCCCATCTTTTTTTTCGTTTTCTTTTTCTTCTCTTTCACATGCTGTCTGTGTAACAGCAGAACTTGACTCCTCTGAGCAAAATCCAGACACTCCTGGTGTGGGACAAGTAGGGAGCAATGTCCCTTCTAGCAATGTGGGAGATTGTGTAGAGAAGGATGGGATCTGGTTTTCATGCGAAATCACCAAGCCCTTGGGCATGCCGTGGAGTGCGTGGAGTAGTCCCTGGGCACACCGGCGTACCCAGAGCATGTTGTAGCAAGGAGCTGAGAGAGAGGAGTGGAGGAAAAAGAGCAGTTGTTATCTCATTCAGCTCTTTCGCTTTCCTTCCAAATTGCTTTAAGAAAGTGAAGTGCTGTTTGTTTACTCATCCATCCTACTCCTCGTCTGGCAGAGATCCCAGCCCACTGAGATGTGAAAGAAGAAATCCTTCTGAAAGCTGTGAAACACTGGCGTGGTTCTTCCCCAGCCCAGGGCTGGGAGACTTGCATCACCCGCCCCCGGACACTGAAATTCTCCTTCTTCTAATCCTTCAGAAAGCTTTACAAATTAGCATCTCACATTGCATCAGCATCTGGCAGCCTGCCTCTCTCTGCTTCTGCCCTCACTGGTAAAATGAAACTATGGCCCTGCTGTTGCATGTCACCCAGCTTGGAGCCATGTGTCCGTTCTGGGCTAGCCTGCCAAGACACCCGGCTCCAAAAACCTTGGCAGTGCTGGTCTGCCCGTTAGCTCAGCAATGGCAGTGTGCTACACAGTGTGAGCCATGCAGGGCGAATGGCCCTGTGTAAGATGCTGCTCCTCTCTTCCCCGGCGCTCGCCGCCACGCAGAGCCTAGCTGCGGGGTAAAGCCCCCCAGTCACTGCACTGCCCATCTCTGCATTGGTCTGTCCCTGCTCCCCGCAGAGTTGCTGAAGGGTGGCTGTGCTAATTCTATTCTCACAGCCTTGTGCATGGATGTTTTTTAAAGTTTCCCCCTCCTGACTTCCTTCACATTGCATCATCAGGCACTGATTTTATTTCCTCCATGCATTTGAAGAACCACTGCCTTACCAGCAAAGCCAACATTTGGAAACACCGGAGCCGGGGCTGTGTGGGCAGCCTCTCATGCCCTGCCTTGCACAACTCCCTGCCTTTGATCACATGTGCTTTGCAAGAGGGGGTTTCCTCCTCTGGCAGGGCAGTGGGTGGCTGGTGCTGCTGCAGGGGCAGCCAGCCCTGGCACCCCGCAGTGATCCTGCCCGTGCAGGGCACACCGGCACACAAGGGGAGGCAGCTTGGACTCACAGTGCTGTGGTTTGGGTACTCAGCTCTGGGGACCCATTTTTTGAAGTATTTACCTTTGCATTCAACCTTGTATAACAGTGGACAAGCTGAGTGGGCTCAGAGGCCCATCCAGAGTAATATCCTGCGTTACACGTCGGGACTGCGGTGTATTCTGTTTGTGTTCAGTAGTCTGTGAGGGATTTCTCTTGTGTGAATCTGCTGCTTTCTGAGCCTATCCAACCTTTTAGCTTCCTCCCGTGGCAATGACTTCCTCAGGTTATTTACCTGTTGCGTGAAAAAAACCTAGAAGTCCTTGTTTTCCATTTAAACCTGCTATTTGTCCATTTAATGAGAAGCTCACCTCTACCTGAGCTTGCTTTGTAAGGAACAGCAAGCATCAGTCCCAGATCACCCTCCTGACACCCAGGGCTCTGAGGGTCCATGTGGGGTCCTGCAGCTACAGGGCTCTCTTTGGTCTTCCTGGAGTGGTGCAGTTCAGGGTGTACCCTTTCTCCTCCGACCATCTGTGATCCTGGGACGGAGGCAGGGATGTGATGGAGAAAAATCTTTGGAGAAAGGAGTTGCCAAACCCCTATGCCACTTCTGAGGATATCCCAGCGCAGGGTTTTTTTGGAGTTCATAGCATTGCGCCACTCAGAAAAGCAAAAAGCGTCTCCTGTGCAGTTTGCGGTGAGCAAGCCAAATTGTAAATGCCTACTGCAACAGCAGCCACGCTGTGCTGTGGCCACAAACATGCTCCAAGAGGATCCTGCAGGCTTGAGTGGGCACCTGTTGGGTGCCCATCCCTGGACCTGCCTCTGCTCCCTGGGGACAGGATGCACACGCACGTGGCCGGTGCCTGAGACACTGTGACCTGCCCCTGGCTGGCTTGACTGATGGGCTGGGACCCCCAGCAGCCTCTCCTGCTAGGAGCTGTTTCTACTCGGCAGTTTGCGAACCCGCTGTGCTGCTAGAAACCCTGTGGCTCTGTGTCAAAACCTTCTCTGCAGGTATTTCCTTCCCATGTTTACTTAGCAGATGGTTTCTGAGCTCTGTCCAACAGAAGGCGAGCAGGGTGGAAATGCCATGAAGAAAAGCAGTCTGGGGATCCCCGTAATGCGTCAAAAGTAGTCCCTTCTCCTTTCGTGCTGGGCTTGCCAAGGAGCTGGGGGAGCGACAGCCGAGCACTGGCCTGGGGCTCAGCCAGGGGCCAGTTCTGCCATCCAGCATCCTGCAGCCTCCCCACCGAGTTGGGTTGCTGCCTACCATCTCTGCTCGTTTGCTTTTTGCCTTCCCAGAGCTGAGCTTCTGTTACTGCTGCCTCCAGCAAGGTTTAGGAAAACATGAGTCATCCTCAGCCCAGACCAGAAGCGAGGAAAAAATCCAGCCAACTCCTTCATGCATTATCACTGCAAAGCTCCCCAGGTTTGCACTTCCTTGTGCAGACTTCCCGATGCCTGGGAGATGTCCTGGACAGGCCCCGTAGCTGGTTTGAAAAAGCAGAAGAAGGTTCCCTGGAACTATGTGAATGTCTGGTTTACTAATTCACTGAAAATCTGTAAAGATCAAGAAGGAAAAACATCTTCCCCTGCTCTTCTTTGCAGGAGTTCAGAAGGTCAGTCATCCCCTTATGAAATGTTTAGTTTTGCTCTTATGGTCTTTATTTGTTTGGCTTTGAAACAGCTGCTGTTAGTTTTGAAATGAAGCCTTATTTTGACATGAAACATAGAAACATTTAACCTTGAAAGGAATTAACAGAAAATTACTGCCTGTGGGAATGTGCCTGCTCTAATTTGAATCCAAATTATGTTAACATGACTCAGTCCAACCCCTCAACTGATTTTATTGAACTAGTGAATTGCATTCAGAGGAAAGAGGTTGGTGGTTTTGGCAGAAATTAAGGGATTTTCATCCAGATCAAGTACGTTTGCTCAGATTAAGAACAGACACTTTTCCTAAAATCTAACCCATGAGCAGACCTTTCAAAGGGCATGATGCTTGAGAGACTGTGTCAAGAGCCACTGCTTTCTGTATGCTCAAACCCCTGCTCACAGCCCAGCACACCGACCCTCTCCCTGCCACTGGCCTCATCTCCCTTCACTTGCCCAGTCCCAGGCCCCTCTCCCCATCACCTCCTCCATTGTCTGTCTTGATCTGTCACTGTATTCACCCTTATCATCCCATCTGAGCTGCTCCTCAGCTCTGC
Organism: Pygoscelis adeliae; assembly: GCF_000699105.1. NCBI lineage: Eukaryota > Metazoa > Chordata > Aves > Sphenisciformes > Spheniscidae > Pygoscelis > Pygoscelis adeliae. The sequence goes on along the minus strand of NW_008824411.1, from coordinate 4,966,169 downwards.
AGCTCAGTCTGTCAGGACTCCAGCGGGATTTAAAAGTTTGAATTTTGTGTTGCCCGGGTGTGCTGGGAGCTGCTGTGCAGGACACGGCCATCTGAAGACTGGCATTTTGGCAGTGTTAGCATTACCAAGCTGCAGCATGGGCGGGTGGGCAGCAGCAGTAACAGCTTACTCCTGAAGTTCACCCCCAGGAAAGGCATACTGTGCTTTCCCGCAGGCTTTTATTTGATAGGTTTTAGCTTGCAGTGTTTTGTTGGTGGGAGAGAAGGGTATACAGATTATGTGTTGGTAGTCTCCAATGGATGATCAGTCGAAATTTTAAGTTAATCATCCCTTTCCCCTGTGACAGCAGTCACAGCAGTCCGTGCTTGGCTTCTGCATGCCCCTACCGCGATACAGGCACAAGTGAGTTCGTTTCGGTAGAGAGCTGGGAAAACAAGGCAATTCCTCCAAGCACAGCACACAAGGGAATACAGCCAGCAGTTGAAGCGCAGCTTACCTGATGTTTCACATCCCACTGGTGTGTGGAGGGTTGAAAGTGAATGCTGACCCTCTCTATTTACTTATTTGCCTTCTCTATTTACTTTCAGAACAGAAAAGCTGATTGAGACTCAGCCAGAAGAAAAACTAAGACTTCAGTCAGTTTTGTAGCCATAGTGAGGCTTTCTGCCCAGCCCAGAAACTGATGATCTGGCATTACCAGTTGGCACCTGTTGTTTCCCTGTTTAATTATTAACCTCCTTCAGAAGCCTCTCCCATCAGTCTCCCCTGGCAAAAGGACAGAAACCTCTTTTCCTGCTCCTCTTGGCTAAGGGAGATGTCATTTATGAGCTCACAGAAGTGGGCAGGTTGCTGACAGATCCCAGCTGCCCACCTGACACCTGGCAGGATGATCTCATGTGGCGCAGTGC
>NW_008824411.1:4956675-4965059 GCF_000699105.1 Pygoscelis adeliae | reverse complement strand
TGGGAGCTCCTGCCTCCACATCCATGTAGGGCTTATTTTGTTTACAAAGATCCAGATGTTTCCCACACACATACGAGCTGCCACTCACCGTGTTTACACCCTCTGCCAGCACATCAGGCGATATCCAGTCCTCATAAATGTAGGGACATCCCATGCATCTTTTTCCCCCATGACTACACAAGCTCATTGGGACTTATTGTAGTTAGGAGCCTCTCTATTCAGCCTGAAGCTCCCTGGGCAGCTAATTTTCTCATCCTGACATGACTCAGTGTGCCTGTTCTCAGAAAATGCCTGTTTCTTCTCACCCTGCTCAAGTTCTGTTGCAATACAGATGGAGGCAGGAAATCACCTAAACCTCCATCCCCAGGAAGGCTTGAAAAATCAGGCAGACCAGAATTCAGCTAGTGACGTTGGTCTGCTTTTGAGTGGTGATTTACACCGACGTGGAAGACAAGCAGCAGACATCATTCAGCCTGAGAGGAAACTTGCACCCAGAATGAGGCCTCTCTTATTGCTGTATGGCAGCCAGCTGCAACCTTTCTGTTGAGCTTGTGTCACCATGCGAAGGTGATGGGACAGGGAGAATAATAAGCCAGAGGGACCCCAACTCCAGCTGAAAGGCTGTGATGGGTGGGACATCCTTCATGAATTTTGCTTTAGGCCCTTTTTTGGATGAACACCAAAAGCAGGTCCAGGAACAGAGACCAGATCTCCAATCCTAACCTCTCCTTACTCATACCTCTTGGTTTAGGGCCACAATGGCATACTAGGTAGCAACAGGAAGGCTTCAACATGGCTTTGCCTGCAGTATCCCATGGCCTGCTGGTTGGAAATGACTGGCCTCCAAATTAGTAGAACCTGAACACTGGTCTCCAGTGATGTTGGCACGCGAAGGACAGGCACCCTGAAGCCCATGTGGCCAGTGGGGATCTTGGGAGCTGTCTGGGGAGCGGAAGAAAAGATGATGGCTTCCTCCTGGCTCTCTCCAGCCTCCTAGAGGAGAAGGAGGTGTGGGAGCAAGGCAGCCTGGATTGCCCTCTGCAGGGCTTTGTAGGCACATACCTCTCCATCACTCACAGAGGGGGAGCAAGTTGCCCTCTTGGGGTCCCTGCCTGGCATTTGGGGCAGGGAGTGCCCAAGGTGGACACCGAGAAGAGCCTGGGCTCCATGGTCACCAGCTCTGCTGGGAAAGCCCAAGCTAGGCAGAAGTCCAACACATCCTGCCATGGTGGGTGGTTACATTAACAACGGACAACCGGTCACTTAGCGGAGGCGTATCCAATTCTGCATATGCAGCAAGGCAATGGGTTGTGTAGGAAGTCACTTTTTCAGGCAGAATCATGCTTTGTGGGGACATCTGTGCCGTCACAAAGCTCAGCGGGAGGGGACGTTTCCAGCTGAGGCCATGCGGGGCTGGCCAGGAGTGGGCCTGGCAGGGAGGGGACAACAGCTGTCCTGAAACACGACAAGTGCCCCATGGACCATCATGGCTCTCCCAACGTGCTGCTTAGGAGCAGTGGTGCTAATATGGGCTTTTAAAGCTCTAACTGCCTGTCTCGGGCACTGCTCTGCCGTTAACTGATTAATCAGTGCTGGAGACCTGAATCCAACCGTGAGCACAGCCGAGGGCTGGAGGCAGTGTATATACGAAGTGGCCGTGGTTGCACCGGCTGCTGTCCAAGCTGTACGGTTGATGGAGACCTGCCTTAACGGCCTGCTCGAGGGTGACTTCTGCACGCTGGCTTTTTGTGTTACCTCTTGCTGCATTCATCAGTTGGCTGGCTGCAACCAGAGCAGAAACAAGTGAAACTCTCCATCATTTGAACAGTGTCAGAGTGTTTCCTGCAGCCCCCCCAGTGGCTGGTCTGGTATTTCAAGCTGTGGAAAACCACCGCAGCAATTCAAGTCCGTTTTAAACAAAACTGGCAGACTAGGTCAGAGGTTCATTTTCCCACCACATTCCTGAATTCATATGCCTTGCCATTTGCTGAAGTCGGTATTACAGGAGCTGTGAGGAACAGGTGATATGCCTGGCATATCTGCGCGTGTGTTTGAGGATGGAGCAGTGTGTGCAAGCATTGCAAAACAGACTTAGAAATAGCTAAGCTGAGATGGACAATCCTAAGTACCAAAAGTGCTCAAATATTCGTGACACAGTATCTGTAACCGCAGTCCCTGCTTAATCTGTCTTAATTAGTTGTTGCAATTTCCTGGGTTTGGAGAAAATGCAAGTGTTAAAGTATTGCAAGAATGATACTGAAAGTACGTGCATTTGAAGTATTTTAACGTACTCATCCACAAGTATTGGAAGTATTTTAACATACTCATGCTGTTGATGATCATGGTCAGGAGGAGAAGGAGAAAAACAAAGTTTCAGACCCTGAGGTCTGACTCACTGTGCTCAGTCTGGGACAGAGGGTGCGAAATAGGGGAAAGAAGAAAACCATGTTGCTCTCACATGCCGTTGGGGCCCCAGTGACCAGAGAGTCCTGCTCTCTCGAGGAGAGAGCTGGTGTAGGCAAAGCCGCTCATTCAGAGTTACGCTACAGAACTATAAATGTTTCCCTCAGAGTGGGATTATAGTCTTAGGCCCAAGGAAAAGGTACACAAGAAGTGAGACACCTGATATGCATTACTGCTGAGCAAAGCATGTTAATCAGTGTGCTTATGCGCATGACCCTCAACAGATTATTATCTGGGCATCTTTCATTACTTAAGAGAGAACTGTGTTCTTTCCTTATGACTATATGACTTATGACTATATCCTCTGACTAATCTAACTTGTTTTTTAATCAAAATAATTCTTATTTAAAATGATGTGATTTTACAGTCTCTTGGTATGATGTGTAGTAATTTGTAATACTGTCACTCCTGACACTGTATGAATTAGCACTTGGCCTCAGGGTGCTGATAGGCCAAGATATTGACAGGACATCCATCCCTGAAGCCTTCCAGGGCAGAGTCCCTGAGATGCCTGTGGCCCCTGGCACTGCCAGGCTTTTCTCTCCACTCTCCTTTCAGCTTCATTCATAGATCTCGCAGGCTGGAGAGCTGTCTGCTGCTTCCTGCCGCACGTTCACCTTGTGAGCAACCAGTATCTGTAACAGCATTTTTTTCGAGGCTAGGAAGGTACAACCTTCTGAATCCATTTCTAGTGGAGGTTGCAGATTTGTCTGTATGCCCTGTCGTAGCACCAACCTGCTAATTACAGTGCTCACTGGTCTTATTGTATATGGTCTGTGTTTGTGGCTTTCCTGCGTTCTGAAACACGCTGTCCTAGGGAGTTTGTGTGCAGGAGCAGCGCCAGCCAGCAGCGAGCAGGCTGCTCCCAGCCACAGAGGGGAACGCTCATCCACAGGTCAAGAGCTTTCACCCTGACACACGTGGAGGAGCCGCTCATCTCTCGGCAAAGCCATCTTCACAACCTGTTTGGAAAACCCTTCAGACTTTTCCCCGCTAGGCGCCCTTCGCCTGTGTTACTGCTGGCGAGGTACCTCCTTTGAGCTATTTGTGAATGTGTGTAGCCGCAGGCAGCTGTCCTGCCTTCTGTCTCTGTACTCATGCTTTGCCTACCTCTGCACCTGACTGTGGCTGTAGAGCTGGTTTTTGGTGATTTTGTCTATCTCTGCTCTTTTGATCAGCCGTGTTTACAATGTGAAGCATGGCAGATGTGAATTATGCAGAAGAGGTGGTTTCCACTAAGTTCAGGTTTTAGTTACCGGTTCAGCCTCTTCTCTGGTTCTGACGCAGCTTTCTTTACGCAGCAGTGTTGCACTGACCTGAAATCTTGGAGTATTTATGGCGTGCTTCTCAAGACCAGTGACCGGTGGTCAGCTCAGATCATCCCCTCCTGCAGCGCAGTCCTTGCTGATGGCCACAGCTTGTCTGGTCCAAACTGCATGCAGATACCTGGGAAAGTCTGAAGGGTCAATGGAGGGTTATATCTCTCCATCTGCTATTACTTTTTTTGCTGTTATTCTTACAAACCCAGGCAAGAGGCATGGGTGCATGTGACTGTACCCACAACAGCAAGGAAGAGTGTCCTGGCTGCTTCCTGGTACGAGGCAGCTGAGGTCTCTGGCTGCATCTGTGACTGTGCAGTCAGCACAACCGTCAGGATTCGGCGCGTGGGCTGTGAACCACTGGCATGGCAAGGCAGCACCTGCCCCTGCTTCTAGAAAGGACACTTCTTATAAAAAGAATTGAACATAACTCGAGGCATACCTGGGAGATGACTCGAGTTATTGCAGCCAACTGGGATGCAGTGAGATTTTTCTCATGCAAGCTGGAGCAAATCTTTTCTTGTAGAGGGTGGATACTGCTGGAGACAATGTATAATCTAGTCTGGAGGCTTTTCAGAGCTGCTGAGCAGAATTGCTCCTTCACATTGTCAAGAGTGGAACATATGAAACATTAAAGAAGTTTCTTGTGGGCAGATGTCCTAATGTACTTTGGGTCTTATGGGAAGTGATGAAGGGAGAAGCAGATCAACTGGTATTTCAAAATGCTACATATAACCCCCAAAAAAGTCTGAAACCAAATCTCATCTTTTTGTCCCCATTGAGTGTATGCATCCTGCTAACTTTCTGTGCTGGTGACAGTAAGCCAAATAAGCAGACATTGGCAGTAATAGAAACCTTAAATTAACAAAACAAGACAAAGGAAAGTGAGTCGTTTGAACTCCATGAGAGAACACCAGTGATACCTTGTCTCAGAGATCTACTTGGTGATGAAATTATAAGGTTGCTGTACACTTTATGAACCAGATCGTATGCTGGGTTAAATGTTTGTTTATCCTTGGAGATGTGTTCAATACCAATTTTTTCTTTATAAATAAACCAAACAGGTCTCTGGATTGCCAGTAAATAGGTGTGAATTTTGCCTTAAAGCAAACAATTAAAGCAATTATTAGGAAAGTATGTTTGTGCCCACATCAAGTTTTGTCTTGCCTCAAACCTTGTCCTATTCACTCTCTGAACACTGATGGACCACCCAAGCACCTTGGCCAGAGGCCCAGCTCCACACCCTGGTGCCTTGTCTGGCCACCAAAGAGCAGCATGGGCTACCAACCCCAGCAAACCACAGAGGCAGGAGAAAGTGCAAGCCCAGGAATGGGAGCGTGTTTGTACTTGTGAGCAGCATTAGCTTGTGATCCCCTTGGGACAACCTTGTCTCATTAAGAGGTGAGCAATATTACAGAACAGTTGATGCCAGCTGTCACATTTAAAAGGTAATTGTGCAAGGCTTTACATTAAGAGGAGGAAATGAGTGTTTGAGGAGGCAGCGGTTGTGTTAGGTGTTTGCAGAGGGCCAGTTCACTGAGCATGGGCTCACAAGATAAACACTCCTTTAGTCCTGTCTTCCTGCTATCCTACCCCATGGTCCCAAAGTCCTAAGCACAATCCATGGATCTGCTATCAGCATCATGTCTCTCCTTAGCATTCCTTCCCCGTGCTTGCCTGGGCTTCCTGCCTAGTGTCCTTACCCGTGCTCAGCTCCCCTGGGACAGGTCAGCCAGCCCGACTGCCCCCTCCTGCCTTGGCCTGCGGGTTTTCTAGTCCTCAGGCTCCTGCTTCCTGGTGCGGTGAGCACAGTGAGCCCCTGCCAGCACAGTACGTGGGGTGCTGCCAGGGTATGTTTTGCCCTGGGATGCTGAGCAGCTGCCAGCAAGTGAGCTCACTGCTTGGCACCTTAATGGGGAGATATGCCTTCAGCCTCCGCTCTGCTTGCCCGGGTTGCTAGCCCTTTAGAGCCTTTCTCATCAGCTTAGAGAACTGAGCAAATAAGCTCTCTGATCCTCCCTGGCCTTAGGGCATATAAGGCTGCAAATGGCAAATGGTAAATCCTTCTGCAGCTATCTTGCCACTGTCCCTGTCTGGCCTGGTACCAACTCCCCTTCTCCCAGTCCTCAGTGAGCATTACTCAGTTTGCTTTACTTGGAGGACTATCATATAGCTGGAAGCAAGCATCCCTGGGGCTGGTCCGGATCCCTCGGAAAACAGTGACCAACTGTCAGCTCAGAGAACAGCTCTACTGGCTGAAGTTATGGATGTTGCTGACACAAATCTAAGTCGTCAAACCTTCCCAACCAGTTACTGCAGGAGACTGTTGGATTTCATATCATACTTTCCCATTTTGATACTTGAATATGGAAACTAAATTCCCGTGCTTTCTGCTGTCTGAGCTGGACAGTGCTAGCTTTACAGCAGTGGGAGCAATTGCACTTTGCCAAGCACACTCCAGCTTTCTTGTTCTCTCTCGCTAGTGAAGCGGACAGGCAATAGCTGTGACTCATGCCAGCTGATGAAATGTACGTGCTGTCTAAAAACCACAGGCTCATTATCTACCATTATTGGTAACGATTTGTGGTGGAAAGGAGATGACTTTTGAAGGGATGTGAATGGAGTTTAAATTAAATGCTTCCTATCATTGGTTCCTGTACCCGTGTAAAGAGAAGGAGCCCCCATCCCGTTCTGCTCTGCACCACCTTCGGTAGTTTCTTCTCGGCTGGAGAGCAAGAGCCCCGTGGGTCTGATGGGTGCAGTGAGGCCAGCTCCTTCCCCAGGGGTGACCGTGGCTCTTACATCAGCTTTGTCACCCTGTTCCTTGCTTTGCATGAGTGAGGAGGTAGGAAAGAGGAGAGAGAAGGGAAGGAATACACCATGGCCACCTCTGTAGTTTATGCAGTTGTGTGTGTTAAAACACAAGACACAACAGCAGTGGAGATTGCTTTAAAATTGCGGAGGAGTCAGTAATCCCCGGTTGATGACTCTATTCTGTGAAATGGGTCTCATGAAAAGCCCTGTGAGGGACAGACCATGAGGTCCCATTTCAGTGGCAGTAAGCATGGGAAGGGGAATGCGCTGTCCCTCCAGAGTTAGGGATTATCTCCAGAAACTAAGTCCAGCCCTTGCACTTCAACACCTCCAGCTGTAATGAGCTTTGAGGGGTGACCTAAAACCTCATTTCACTGACCTGGTTGAACAGAGCTGTAAGATCTGACTTTAGCACCATCTACGAGCTCCTACAAGGCCTTAACCCCAATAACAACAATTAACGTTTCTCATATCAAAGAGACTTTTAACCTTGTGGAGGAAGGGGTTGCCAGATACAAACAGAAGCTGATGGTATGGAAACTTACTGGTGAGGATAGTCAGTCCTTCAAGTAATTAATCTCAGGAATTGAATTGTTTCAACCTTTATTTCAAGACAAGTGCATGTACATGTATATATGTAGGTCAGTCTAGTTCAGCCTGAAAGTGCAGAGGAATCAGTGTGTGAAATGCCCTCTTCTGCTCTAAACAAGAAGAAAGGGTGCACCCTTATGAAGTACAAATCCATTTGTGTTGTTTAGGCTTAATCTTTCTTGCTGTCCTGTGCACCCCTGTCCACACCACTGACACGGCCTGCCCTGTCTGTGTTAGCCCACGTTGGGAAGCACCAGCCCTGCATGCCCTTGGGGAGAGCTGAAACTGAAGCCGAACTGTAAAAAAAGAAAGTATGTGAAAATTTCATATAGTTTTCATACCAGTGAAAATGTCTGCTCAAACACAGTGAATAACCCAAAGTTTACAAAGGAAAGTTTTATTAGCTTTTAGGAAGGAAAACACATTCTCACTTCAGCCGGGAAGCGTGACAATCCCCAGCTTGGGGGCAGGGTGCAGCTGCCTTCGGTCCTGGTGGCGGGCAGAGTGGCCAGAGGTAAAAGCCCAAAATGCCCCTTGCAGCTGGGGAGGAGCATCCTGCGGGTGCAAGTCAGCCCACAGCTTCTCAGTCTTGAGATGCAAAAAAGCTGCTTCTCAGCACTTCAGCCACAGAGGTTTCCCCTGGGGCTGTGACCTGGCCCCAGGTAGGGAAGTTCATAAAACCTGCCAACAATAGCGTAAAGCATATGGAAAAGCTCACCAAGGCCTGGAAGATTTCCTTAGCTGCTTTTGGCACCTGGGCCCACAGGAGTGCTCAGCCAGGAGCGGGCTGACCTGGGAGCCGAGGCAGGCGGCAGCACGGTGCCTGCGTAGCAGGAAGGCTCCAGGGCATTGGGAGTACCTGCAAAGAAGAGCTTAGTGCTGACAACCAGAAGTCTGAACCCTTCCCAGTGTTTCTAAGAAATCTGCAGTAACATTCTTATGCCTATAGTATAAATACATAAATACTTTTAACAAAAGACTTTGGAGTGTACAGCCAGCCATGAGATCCTGAAATGTTGCTGGAGTTCATTGGGAGCCAGGTAGTCAACTTGCCCTTGAAATCTGCCCCAGTTCAACCAAAAATACAACAGTCGCTGGCTGTGCTCAGGTCACATGCTGCCTGCAGCGCAGGCAGGGCAGGACTTGTCCTCAGCAGTCACAAGCTCTAACGAAAAGAGGGATGTGCAGCCCATGATG
>NW_008824411.1:4953798-4956616 GCF_000699105.1 Pygoscelis adeliae | reverse complement strand
GAAGGTCGTGCCCGTGAATCTCCCTGTGGTGCATACCTGTATGACAAAGTCTACTGCGAGCTCACGGGAACTATCTGAGTCCTCCCAGAGGAAAGGATGTGCAGACCTGCAGGTTTCACTTGGTCCATTAGAGAGAACCCACCAAGTCCAGAGTCTTCATGTTTTTCCAAATTTTTATGTGCCTGGATCATTTTTGGGTCAAGCCAGTCTGTGTGTGTGTGCTTGAAGGAGATTCTCCTTCAACTTAGCACCTCCAAGAGCTGGTGTCAAGATGTCAATGTCCCACCAGATATTCCCTTGGCTCAGGCTTCAGTAGTCTGCAGATAGCTGGAACAGCCAGTGGGCCTCCGCTCTTAAAAGCTGCTCCTAAAAACCTCATAGTTGCTGCAGGACCTGCGTTTCTGCTGTCCAGTGCACTCCTGTTCGGTCATTTCAAAATACCACCTTCCTTTTGTGGCCTTTACCTGTCAGAGAGCATTTATCTGCATCACAGCAAAGGAAGTCCCTTGCCGCCTCTTCCCTGTCTCCTGCCTTGCCAGGAAAAGGGCTGTTGAGCAGATCTGTTCTCCTCCTTCTCCAAATGGCTTCAAGACACTTGAGGTACCTTCCTGATTTACCAAACTTTTATTTTAGCAAATATACAGCGCATTTGTACTATATACAGATACTGTCAAGTAAACAGAGAAACCCGGGGTTTCTCTGAATATGAGCTAAGCTTAGGTGACTTTCTTTGGCTTTCATTTCTGTTCTCCTCAAGGGCTCCATGCATCCCTTTCTCCAGTGTTAGAAAGATCCATCCTAGGTAGCAAAACAGCTGCACAGAGCCCCAAAGAGATGAACACGGCATGCACTATATAAAGCCCATTTGCCCTGTGATTTATCTGCACTCCAGCTGAGGCTTTCCACAGCCCCAAGGAAGGAGGCTAGAGCAGTCTGCCTGTACAAGTACAGCCTGTGAGAACAAACCTCCCACATGCAAATGGATTGGTAGGAAAGGCTGTACTTTACATGTTACATTTCAAGGGACTTATTAATAACGCAAGGCTAAACGACAAATCCCTGATGGTGGCGTTGGAGCTGGTCCACAGGGTGATGTTATCTTGAGCAAACAAGAAGAGCACTGTGGTGAAATCTACTGCACTGCCGCTGTTCTGGACAGTTTGCTCGCAGAGGGTCATTCTGCTCTTGTCCATCTTCTGCAGTGTCAGCTTCAGCGAGTCCTCCAGCTCAGGGAAAAAGATAAGACCCTTCAAGGACACTAGGTAGAGGCCATCACAGGTGATCATGATGGAACCATTTCTGATCTGAATAGAGCCTAATTCAGCAGTGAGATTCATGGCTACTCCTTTGATGCTTTTACCTGGAATGGAAGAAAGCAAAGATGATGCCATGATGACAAATGTCTTCTTGGAAATGGATTGTTTTATATGGACTGACTGCAGGAAGGGTGGAGAAATATAAGAAAGGAAGAGAGCGAACTAGAAAATAGGGCAGACCAGAGCTAGAATATCATCTGCTCTAGACAGGCATCATCTACAGTGGAAATTTCCAGGTTCCCGCTCCTGAGCAAGCTGTGCCTTTTGGACTACAATTCCAGTTTATATGAATTACTCCTCCAAGTTTCTATGTATGCACTATTTATTTACTGTATGTCTTACTTAAAATACAGACGTGTAAGTAAAGCATCTCTGTGAGTTTAGGAAGCACAGGTTCCTAAAAAGAACAGAAAAAAAAGACAGTAAATAGGAAGAGGAAAAAGTGTCCAGAGCTGGAAGGAAGAGAAAAAGTGCTTTCTCTGGAGATGCTGCTAACATAAGTCCTTGTCTTTGGGTTTGGTTGTTTTTTTTTTTTAACAGAAGACAGGATAAAAGAGCAGCATAGAGAGAGAAATGGAACAAACAAATGAATACAGAGCAGATCCAGGAGAAATTAAACCAGAACTTAGCATGAAAGGTTTTCTCTTGGAATGAGCAGTAACAATTCCCAGGGCTATGCTGGAAATGTTTCCCTGCTGTGCTCCTGGGCTTTTGGCACACCAGCTGAAACCCCTGGGATGTCACCAGAAGGTCTCCCGGCAGACAACACAGCCCCTCTGGGCTGAGGCCAAATTTCTCAAGCTTTTTCTCTAGGAATGTGGGTTTCTGTTAGGTTGAACTCATTGCTACCTTACAATACTAACTGAAAGTAAAACTGTCAACAATATTTTTAGTAAGATTTAAGAACTTTAGTGTTTGCTTCTATCGTTGAGGTATGTCATTGGACAAAACATCCAACACAGTCGGCACGCAGAGCACTGCTATTTCTGCTACCGTCTGTACGCTCGCTCGCTTTTCTCCAGGAAGTCATTTACATTTTTCATAAATCAGGAAATCATTGACTTGTTTCAGAAATACCCCAAGAGCATGCCGCGTGTACTCAGTAAATTCCAAAAAATACTTTTCTCATTCTTTCACAGAGTGAAAACTTGTTTTAGCAGATAGGTGAGGATTGCAGAAATCCACACAGATTTTCAGGTTTTTTCTTCCGCTCTGGGAAAACCCTTTTGTTTGGTTTCGGCCCCTCTCCCCCCAGACAGCTCTCCTGGCACCTTCCTCCATCAGAAGAAATAGCCATCGCTGTGACACGAAGCTCTTAACAGCCTCCGGCACTTTAGGGGCCACCGGCTGCCACGGCAGTCCCCGGGGACCGCGGGGCAGAGAGGGGAGGCGGGAGCCCTCCCGGGTACCGGGGGGAGCCCTCCGGGGGGGGGGCACCGGAGTACTGGGGGGTTGCAACGTAGGGAAACCGGGAGCTGCCGCCGGGTACCGGTGTCCCGGGA
>NW_008824411.1:4946713-4953686 GCF_000699105.1 Pygoscelis adeliae | reverse complement strand
CCGGGGGTACCGGGGCTCGTCGAGGGGCGGGGGGCAGCGGGGAGGGGCCCCGGGAGCCCTGCCGGGGTGCCCCCGGCCCCGATGCCCACCCACCTGTGTACCGGATGTGGGTCCACGGCACTTCGTCGCTCCGAGGCTGAAAAAAAAGACGATAAATCCTCGTTAACGCACCGCGCGGGGCCCTCGCTTCTGCCGCTATCACTTTTGTTTCCCCACCGGGACCGGGACCGGGACCCGGACCGCGCCTCCGAAAGCACCGCAGGCAGCCTCAGCTGGCACGGTTGCTGCTAGCCTGCTATGCTCTTTACTTGCTATTATGTCATTATTATAAAACAGGATTTTAGAGTGGTTCCTAGCCGAGTCCGACTTCCAGCCCGGTGCTGAGCACTCCAGAGCACACCAGGTAGTGTTGGTCATGTTTAGGAATGTTGGTCCTGTTTAGGAAAACATCCCGGTGAACGTAATTGAGTCAGATCAAACAGTAAGGAAGGACCTTGAGGTGCAAGAGCCTCTTCTGCATGACCCCCCTCGAGTCTGACTTACAGCCGGGGGTGCCTGTTTGCAGAGCTGGGACCCAGATGTGCCCCCGCTGTCTCACCCTCCTCCTGCAGGGCACTGAGAGGTGGGCTTGGCTTTATGGTTCCCTGCACTTCGGGTCAGGCTGTTACTGGATGTGTGTCTCTCAGTGGCTCCCTTACAAGTGCATTAAGACACGTTAAAAATTGATTTGCATTTTATGAGTATAACAGAAAAAGTGAATGCAAATACAGAAGTGTGTATCTTACTGATCAGATACGCAAAACACCAAGCTTCTGTATTAGATTTTTAAATCTGAACTTTGCATCTCAAACCCATCTCTCATCTTAACCACAGGAGGCCCAAATCTGTAGTCTCTTCACAACCACAAGACTTCAGCATTTTGCCTGATTAAAGAGTGAAAGGTTAGGCTCACTGCTCCGTGTTCTTCTCTTTACCTATGCCATAGGTTTCCTAAGGGAGAAGGTGGGCTGGTGAGATGTGTGTTGGGCTGACTTTCATGTATTTGGCCTCCTGTGTTACAGGAACAGAGCAGCCCCTTCACTCTGAGCACAGGGAGTGTTGGAACAGAGTAGAGAGTGAGCAGAGGCATGCAAATACGCAGGTTCAGTGCTGCACCCTGGTAAAGGCAAGCGGCAGGGGAAGGAGGTTGGAACCAGGCTGCCCTGTGCGGTCTGTGCCGAGGATGAGGTGGGTGGTGGGTGCTGGTGGTGGGAAAGGTCTGCTCTGGCACCCTCTAGTGCTGCCACAGCTGATGCTCTGCCACTTGCTCCACTGGCAAGGCTGGATTTGACTACCAAATGCAAGCTTTTACTGCACACTGGCTCTGGTGGAATTGTCTTCCCTGGCTTTACTGATCCTATCCATTGCCTCAGCAGCTTGAGTCTTACGCTGACTCTTTTTCTAGGCACCAAGTGCACGAGCATTTCACTCTTTGGCTCAGGCAGCTGGGATTTTCAGGTAGTTTCCCGAAAAGATGATAGCTAAGCACAGGACCGCTGAGCTTCTGAGGTCAAACAACATCCACTGCAATCTGTCCGATCTGGCCACTGGTGGACAGGGTGTATTAAACACAGACGGGTTGGGTGATGAACTTGTAGCAATTGTAAGAATATCAGCCCCGTTGTCACTAAGGCACATTACCTGTTTTACATATCTCTGCTAGTTATTGTGCGATCTCAAAGCACTGCAATTATCTACTAGTAAATTCTGCTGAGGAGAGGACATATCTGTAGGACTGGAAGGATGTCTGGGAGCTACTAACAAAGTTAGTCACCCCTCTTTCTCTGTTCTGCCGTGCAGGAAAGGATGCCAGGAGGGCTGAGGGCACAGAGGTGCTCCTTACTGACTGCTTCAGATTTCCCCGTATCATTTACACACAGAGTTTCCACATCATTTTTGCCTGTTCTGGATCCCCAAACATGAGGGGACAAACATGTCTCCTGTCTGGGACATTGTGTCTAGAGCCGTGCCACACAGCAGAAGTTTCAGGAATAGGATTGTACTGCACAAAGCGCAAATCTCAGGGGACTGTAACAATACGCGCTGATTGTGAGGACCGTTGTGATCATGTGCCTGCCTGACTGTGTCATACAGATCGCAGACGACTGTGCACTGGAAGTGGGTTGTACCTTCTCCATACCAGGAGATATTAGGATTATGGCCGTATCTTCCTTACCTACATTAAACCTCTGCACGATTACTCCTCCTATACCTTTTCCTGCCCTGTTCAGGCAAAACCGTCCTGCAACAGATCATTAGAAGCCTTTGAATTCCCAACAGCTGCTCAAGGCTTTTACCTCCCATGCATTTGTCGTCGGGGGTGGGGGGGCCGTTCACACCCCCGATTGCACCTGTGAGTGGCTTGCCATGGCCTGATCCCAGCTGGTGTGGTAAGAGGAGGTAAGTCCAGCAGAAGATGGGAACTCACAAGCCTTGCAGATGTGAAAGCAGACTATCGCTACCTTTTTTTTTAACTTGCTCATTTGGAAATCACAGCTGAGGCTTGCTCTCCGGGCAGCAGCATGACAGAAACCAGATCACTGTCCCTTTTTGTTAAGCACGGTCTGGGCTGCAGATGCTGACTTTCCTGAGCATGTGCCATGACATTATTTGCACTCAAAAACAGTCCGGGTTTTTTTTTTTTTAGGAGCCATGAGGACAATGGAAAGTAATCAAATATGGTCTTGCTATGAAAAAACATAGCTACTGTCTTGCTATTAAAGTTAGCATGGCGCCCTCCAGCCCTGGAGAGCAGAAAGAGACTCTTCCCAAGAACAGGGACAGCCTCTCAGTTTCTCCCACAGACCAGCGCACCCAGCCTGCCACTCTGATGCTACTGTGCCCCTACTTCCATAAAGTCTGGAACTGCCCCGAGAGACAAGTCAGATTAGTACCGCTGCCTATTTTGTAGACATTTATATGGTCGGTTCACGGTTACCCTACTGAGCCCTGTAATACCAGTGCAATGAAATCCCCCCTTGTACAGCCCACGAGACCACTCCTGCACAGCATAGTGCCGTCAAAACAGGACACGACGGTTATCTGCTTAAAATAATAGAAACTGGTTCTGAGCCTGCAGTTAGCAAGTGTTTAAAACTGAAAAGGTCCTCTGGTGACTCCCAGGGCCTGGACTTTTCAACTGCTGCAGTTGCTGCTCCTCAAGCACCCTGTTTCAGTTGTTTCTGTTGAGGAAGGGAAACTCCAGGCATGTACTGTGTCCCCTCCTCAGCTGCTGCTCTCTTGGGTTTGTAAGGCTCACAGGCAGCAATGCCAGCCCCTGCCATCTTCCTCTGGAGGAGGAGGATTTGAGTTAACATTTTTACGGAAGAGATACTGAGAGATGAGGAGTCACAACCAGAGTGTGACCCAGGAGAGGTTTCTGCATCTTGAGCAGTGTGATAGCTTGCCCTTCTCTGTTGGCTTCCAGTGCAACTTCTCTCTCCCAAAGTAGTGGAAGGAGAAGACTGAACTGAGTGAAAAGTGTTATCTTTCAGTGTTATCAGGGTCATCATTCTGCAGTTTAATAACCACTGTGAGACTCAGGTCGGTGAAACTTGTGCAGAGCATGAGGGTTTTTGTTAAACAGCAGAGGACCCAGAGCATGAGGCCATCCCTCCCTTTGTGCAGAGCATGAGGGTTTTTGTTAAACAGCAGAGGACCCAGAGCACGAGGCCATCCCTCCCTTGCATGGTTGCATGCCTGGCTTGCTTCTCTGCCAAGTCAGTGGGAGGAAGGAATGAACTCTGGTAAGACGAAGCACAACAAGCTTTAAAGTCGTACATAGCTCCTGGAGAAGATGTGGGAGGAGAAGTAGCTAGTGCATAAGCAGCACTGAAATAGCAGTGAAAGGTTGTTGACGATCCACCAGGCTGCAAATACGTGAAAGAGGCAAATGTATTTGCTGCCATTTTTGCTAAAGTATTCCGAGTTTCAAGCATCTCTGTTATTTATATTGTTTGCAGTGTTGTTATATGTACACAAAACTCTCTCTGGCCACATCAGTCTTTCTCTCTGCCATGTGCACCGTCCTCTGCAGATACAGATGACTACTCCTAAAGCCCAGTATATGTGCCGGCTGAGAGCGCTGAAATGTTTCAGGGGCCTTGCTAGAGCTGTCACAAGCTAGCTTGTGACATATAGTACCTTTTAAAAGTTCAGGAGATGTTTATGAGCAACCTGGGTTCTGACTCTTCCACGTGCACTTGTTGAAAGCAAATATCCACCCAGATGATCCCATTTAATTAAATGGAAATACACACGAGTCACTGCAAGTAGGGGAGGGAGCAGGAGGGAGACAGACCTCCCTCCTCCAGGGGCTAGTGCAAAGAGCATTCTTGGAATGATCCCCCTTCCAGACAACCTGTCCCCAAACCCTGCACTGGGCAATACTGGATGTTGTTTTGAGGACAGGCAATGTAAAAAAAAAAAGAATTACAATCATTAAGGAAAGGATCAAAAACTTGTGGTTTGAATAGGGATAAACATAAATCCTTTTTTCTTTTCTTAAAAAAAAAAAAAAAAAAAGCCCGTACAAAGCTTTACAGGCCAGCAGAGAATGGGTTGAACATGAGCTCTTACCGTTGAGGGTTGCAGAGAATCTATACCAAGGTAAATCAAGCAGGCAAGCAGTAATATCCACTGAGCAGCCGCGGACACGAGGTGCAGCGTGTTCCTAACCTGTCCTCTTTGCCAGCTCTGCCACTCATCCTCTGCAGGTTCCCTTTCGCCATCCATCTGGTCTTGATTTCTCGGCTCTACATCTGGCTGTCCTTCCATCTCAGCCACACTGCCAGCAACTGCTGGGGAAGGGGCCAGGAGCACAGCAGGAGCCTGGAGGAGCAGAGGGCAGATGAACTAGGTGTTCCTGTCCTGGGAGCAGACATGAAGTGAAGACAGTGCCTTCAGGAGACTGCTTTATGCACACAGAGAAGCAGGCGGGGGAACTTCTTTGTGACTAATCTGAATTTCCCCTTCCTTCCTTCCTTTCTTTCTTTTCTTTTTTCTTTTCTTTTTTTTTTTTTTGTTTGTTTTTGTGTGAATGTGGGGGCTGATTTATTGCATCCCAGTTCAGTTTTGAGCAAGGGCCTTTGAAAGTAGCTGTGTTTATGTCTTTCATAGCTTCAGCTGTGGATGTCTTGATATGTGATGTTTCCAACAATAGCTAAGATTTGGGTGGACAGTGCTTGTCTTCACTCAGTCTTTTGTCAGTAAAAGCTCTCATCTTTCTGTTCAGTCTCAGGTGGGGGTTTATAGGGCTGGCTCCCTCCCTTGTGAGCAGCATATAATGCTGCTGAAATCTCTTCTGTAAAGAAGCAATGAATAGGAAGGGATGTGAGACAGGTGGACAGCATAAAGAATTGGAGACAAAATATGCACTTTCCATTTCTCTTCACCTTTGTCTTCTGACCTTAAAGCCATGGGATGCTGCATGAAGCCTAAGAGGGAGAAAATGGAGAACTGCTCAGGGAACATCCCTTTTTGCACACACTGAAACCTGCAGTCCAGGGAATGCACTTGGAGGGGCACCCCTGGGCCATCCAGGCTTCCCTCCTGGAAGAGGATTGCCTGTCCCTTGGGACACCATCACCTCCCCTTCGCTTGGTCTCCTTGTGACATTTGCTTGTGATGCACAGAACTGCTAAATGTCAGTTTTCTGCAGTAGGGACCATCTCCTGTGCTTATTTTGGGTGACAGGCTTTGCATCCTTTTTTTTTATGGCAGTCCAGCACCCCTCTTTCCACCACTCTTTTAGCCAGAATTTTTTCTGTTGTAAATTAGCATATCATGACTGAAGTCAGGCGCTGCCTCCTCCCGGCGAGGATTGAGCCCGTTGGGAGTGTTATCATCTCTCTGTCTTTCAGGGATGAGTTGTCAGAAAGTTTCCCTTCTTCAAAATGTGCTCTCTCAACCTGTCACAAGGCACATGTCCTGACAAACATGTACTCTGCATGCAGAGGAAGCAAGAGTAATGTTCTTTCATGTGTTTTTCCATCTAGGCAAGGATATTTCCTATAAACATAAACCAAATGAAGGGGGGAGTACAGCAGCTGGGTAAGCAACCTGCCGTGAGGACACCCCACGCTTGCCACCCTTGTTCTTGAAAAATAACCTTGAGTTGCCGGTAGCTGGTGGATTGAGTCAGGAATACACTCTGGTATTTGTCTCTAGAGCAAACCAAAAGTCATGGAAACTTACTGAAGAAAGCTCAGCTTTCACATTTTCCATCGGCTCTTGAGTGCGTGGAAATTCTTGTCCTGCTTCACCAGCGGCCACTCGCCAGGGCGTGCTGGAGCCCCCAGCTGAGCCCCAGCCCGATGAGAGGCCCTGGGAACAACCCTAACCCTCCTTCCTCATCCAGAAATAAGACTGGAGCCGTGGCAAGGAGAGTTTGTGCTGCCTCTGAGCAGTTCCCTCTGATTCAGAGCGTGAGTTTGGAGGCAGGACTTTGACACCTAGCGGTCACACAGTGCCTGGGAGCCCGGGCAGCCCCACAGCAAGCTCAGCATCGGCCATGACTGGGCTCGGGCTTGGCCAAGCCCTGCAGAGGAGTGAAGCGATACCGTGGGGTACTGCGGAGGCCTGCTGAGGCTGGGGGGATGTGGAGAAGGAGATTGTTTGCTTCCGTGGATCTGCAACGTCCTGCCATGTCTAGGTGCTTGCTTAAAAGGTCCCCAGAAAAACATTCACCCTACTTGCAGTCCTGGTGTCCATCCATAAGGGGCTTCGTGATGAAGGTGAGCCCACAGAGTCTCTGGAGATGGGGAAATCTCAAATGTGGCTTCAGAGCAGCTTCCTGGTGGGGAACAAATCCAGCTCTGGGTCCTTCCCCCATGGGCTGGGGTCTCAGCCACCTGCAGTGTGGATGGATGGCAGTGGTCACTGGGAGGCTGCGACCCAGCTGTCCCAGTTCCACGGGAAAGGCGAAACAGGCTTG
>NW_008824411.1:4944660-4946682 GCF_000699105.1 Pygoscelis adeliae | reverse complement strand
TCAAGCCTGGAGGTCCCTGCCATGGGGATGTCTCAGGAGCAGTGTCCCCAGACCCCCATAACTTGCAGTCCCCGCAGCTGAAGCTGCAGCTGTAGGCTGTAGGCAACGGAGGAGGGCTGTGGGGCCAGGGCTGCCCCGTACCTGCATTCCTACGTGTAGCGAGAGCCGCCAGCGAGTGACTGCAGAGGCAGCCAGCTGCAGGTCTTGCACAGCCTACCAACAAACTTGTAGTGTTTCAGCGGGGAATCACTGAATGAGAGCGCACGATCATCATGCCACAGCTGCCTTCCTGGAAGAGCAGGCATTGCTGTGTATCAGAGCAGCTCTGTCGAGCGCAGCCAGCCTGGGCTGTTATGCCCTGTGCGCTCCCTCCCTGCTTCCTCCAGGAAAGGAAACTTGGTTTTGCCGTTTGCTGCTTAGTTTCTGCAAAAATGCCAGAATGCTGAGCTAAGATGTTCCAAACTCATGTGATCCTGTAATTCTCACATTTTGGGTACATGCCTTTGAACCAGAAACGAGCTCTCGCCCATCTCCATCTCCTCCCTCCCCGACTCTGGATCTTGCACTGGTTTTCTTTCTAAAACCCTTAAAAAAATGTGGGTGGAGGTTGTGCATATGTATTTCTGAAATAGCCTCGTCATTTCTGTACTCCCCCAGTGCAAGTGTCGCTCAGCCTGGGTTAACAACACTGGTAGCACTGAGGATCAAAAGCTACATTTCAGGTAATGTATCTGGCATTGTGTCCGAAACAGGAGAGATGACAGCTCATTCAGAGGCATCATAAACACCTATGTACAGACTGTCTTTTGCGGTTTTAATCGCCTTCAGCTTGTCCTCCTGCCTTGCATATGAAAACCCAAGTGCATGCAAATTCGGTGGCTTTAGACATGTTCTGTCAGAGCCCCTGCTCTCCCTCCTAGAGGAAACCTTCCTGGCCTTTGGCACCCCGACACATCACAGGCTTGCTGCACACACCCAGCAGTTGCCAAAATTTGCTGCGCTGATCAAAATTATTTCGGTCCTTCTTCCACAGGGACCCTAAAGCTGGAGTCTCTTGGGGCTTTTCACAACCCTTTCCAGTCATCGTACCATTCTAGTGACGAGGCAAGCAGGCAGGCTGAAGTGGCTCTGCAGCTCCGTGAGCCTGTTGGCACTCTGCAGCTGACCCTGGTTACTTCGTCATCTCAGTAGTTTTCCAAAGAAATGCTTCTCAGTGGCACATGCAGCAACGTTATTCCAGCAAGTACTGAAGGAAACCGGAGTTAGTTGGCAGTATGGCTTGCTGCGGGGTTTTTTGACAAGAATCCAGTATCTCTTACATTAGGCTGTCATTTCTGGGCTTTCCCAGACTGGGAAGCTGAGTGTTTTAAAACCTTGGCTAAAGCATGTTGGTCACAGTCAAGACTAAATCCTGCAATGACATTGCTGCACCAGGTCTCAGATGCAGCTTGGAGCCCCAGCCTGCCAATGCCCCCGTGCCACGAGGCTGCTGTGCTCCAACCAGTGGGATGGGGCAAAGAGCATCTTCACCGCAGACCACAGGCCCTGGCCCATGCAGAGCACCCCATGTGTGGGAGTCACAGGGCGGGGGCCCGTGCCCAAGGCCTGGCAGCCCTTGCTGGCACCCTCCTCGATTTAGTTCCCATTTCCCGGGAAAGCGCTCTCACCACCCCAAAAGGAGGAATTGGGGAATTATATAGGAGAGTTTAACTTTACTTCTCAGAAAAACAGTGGAACAACTGATTGAACTGTTTGTAAACATCTAGAAGGAAAAAGGAAATGAGTAGCAACCAGTGTGGGTTTCCAAGAACAAAACCTAATGTTGTCTTGTGGGGCAAGGAAGCCTCTTGGGCAGAGGAGTAGCTTTGGGTATTCACTTCAGTAATAGTTTTGACTCTCTTTTTCACAATATTCATGAAGCATGGTCTGTATGAAACTGCTGCTCAGCAGAAGCGGAGCTGGTTGAGTGATTATTGATGGTTTGTTGTCAAAATGGAAGGACATACCTTGTCCTCCTGGGAC
>NW_008824411.1:4934118-4944585 GCF_000699105.1 Pygoscelis adeliae | reverse complement strand
GTGCTCACAGGTGACATCTGGCCTCTCGGCTCTTGCTGGTAGTCTTTGCCTATAATTTAAAGGTTTGACCTCCACTTGGAATAAATTACTAGGAGAGCAGTGCTGTTGCTCTCATTGCTGCAGTCAAGTAATTACAACTTACACCCGGTGTTGGGCTGTCTTCTTGTGTGTGGTTCTTATTTTCCACCAAGGCTGTCTTTGCCACAAGAATAACTGGTCACATGGTTTGATTTAGTAAAACAGTGGGAAATAGCAAAGGAAGCCTTGCAGTTCTATAGGAGGGGGAAAAAAGCAGTGTTATAAAGGCAAGATTTTCATCCAGGTCCTGCTGCTCAGCGTGTGCTCCAGCTTTTGCCGTTTAATGTTTCTGTCCACTCCAGAAATAAAGTATTTTGTAACTAAGCCAGATTTATTTATCAAAGGTAAGGAATTTTGCCTAAAAAGTTTGTGGACTCCTGCTCCAGTGTCTCTGAACCACGTGAACTCTCTCTCACCCTTGATTTCACTTCCATGTGGCTTTTTCTTGCTCCTTGCTTACAGCCACTCTTTGGCTGACGTGTGTGTCAAGGATTTCTGCCAGCAGAGGCATTGAGCCAGTAGAAAGGTGTTTATGTTAGTCAGGCTACTTTTGGCAGTGTAAAATAGAGAAGGAAATTGTGAAAAATGCTGTGAAATCGCAAATAAAAATTTTGACATTTAGGTGGATCCAGGATTTTGTGGGGAGACCCCAAAAGAGGAGCATCAGTAGCAAGGTAAATCCTGCTGTGCCTCATCCCAGGGTGCTGCACTGGGATTTTTCCGAGCAAGCTGCTTTATGGGAGCAGTGGGGGGAGCAGTGGATGGGTTCACCAGGGCACACCTCCAGCAGCTGCTGGTTCCTTACTGCTGTGCACAGAGTCGTTTTCCCTCGCTGTCACAATCCTCGGGCCAAGAGAAGGCTTTTTTCCAAGAGGACTCGATGGTGAGCTCCAGCTGCACTGCGCACAGCAAAGCCAGGCACGATTAGGACCTGCCCCTCTGACAGTGCTGGCAGCTTTTCTTGGTGCTTAGGGACTGTGGCGTGCCCAGCGCCCCGGGCAGGCTAGGTGGCATCTGTAAGTGGGTACAGTGACTGGGGAAGAGCTGTGTGCTTAATGGAAGTTTTTAACGGCAGCGTCATGGTGTTCAGCACAGCCCACGATGGGCAGCAGTGCAGACCTCCGAGCAAGCCAAAGTCGGCGTTCCCTCAGCTGGCAGCCAACACATTTCACACCAGAGCTGTTAGGTTTCTAAAGGTCATCTGCTGCCCCCTTTTTGACGTGATGGGAGATTTTCCATTGCTGGTGGTGCTCTTTGCCCCGAGCATTATCTCTTTCCAGTGAGCGCCTGTATACTGTGCTCTTTTGTTCCTTGGAGTGGACTTCATTTACCACAGTATCAGCTGAGTGGGTAGGGGCTAAGCGTTCACTTTAAAAGGTCAAGGTGAACTTAGTCATACCAATGTCCCTTCCTTTTCCTCAGTAGCTGCTTCAGTCAGAAATCCCACCATACCATACCATCATACTGTAAGATATCAAGAGAGAAAATCAAATACATCTTTTGCCATTTTTCTGGTAAAGAGAAATCACAATCTATGAAAAAAATGACGTAATTCTACAGCTGACTTTCAGAAATGCAGCTGGTCTTGCAGAGCTCCCCAGCTCAGCCAGCTCCATTCCCAGTCATTTTTGCAGTGTTAGAAACTCCCAGGAAGGATGTGAAGCCAGTGATGCTCCAGGCACAGCTCTGCTCTGGGTTAAGGAAGTGGTTTTTCTTGCCTATCTGGTACTGTCATCATTGACCTGTCTGCTTCCCCTCATCACCCCCGTGGGAGTTTTTTGGCCAACAAAGATGCTCCCAAAGTCATCCCTCCTGAAAATGAGGTTTTACTGCAGCTCTTGATTCTTCCTGTGGGTATCTAACCTGTTCACTTCTTTTAAATGTGATGATAGGAATTGTGAGCAGGGTTTTGAGGAAGATTTGCAGGCAGAGGTACTACCTCTTGTTAGGTCCCTTAAATAGCTGGAGTGAAGCATGAGCGGATGGGTGGTGGGCAAGCAGAGACTGCAGTAAGGAGAGGGGGGGGTTAAGAGCTGGTGACCTTTCTAGGACAGAGACAGGCTGGAGATTGCAACAGCTCTGTCTGCAAACCCCAGCCTCTACCATGTGTCCCTCTATCTTGGGGTGACTTGTGCTTTTTAATCAGTGGTGATGGCCTTATGTTTACTTCAAACTGTTGCATTAAAGAAGTGGAGAAGGGTTAGACATCATTCCTGCCCCAGCCAAGCCCAGCGAGAAAGACCCACATGCAGTACCATTTCCTACTTGATGAGTCACTTCATCCCTTTGCAGGTGTTTTACTGGGATGACACAGTCATCCTTTTCTAATCAGGATCCATGCAATACCACTTCACCTGCCTCTCACCATCAGCTTCGTCAGCAAAGATTTATCCATTAGTTATGGAACTCCAGAGACTGAATCAAGATCTGATGTCAACAAAAGCACATTGACCAGCATGATGCTTCATAGCACCTCCCTCATGGACAATATGAACTCTTTCCTTTTCTTGTTTTCTGAATATTGTTTTCTTATTTTTAACAGCTGTCAGGTTAAACATCTGGCTATTTCCTTCAGTGTTTCTTAAACACATCTTAAAGAGCTCTAACTTTCCATTCACAGTCATTTAGTTTTGTTTTTTCCACCTGGTCAGTTTTACTCATAATTTCCCCTAATTTTTATTAGCCCTTTTGAAACATCTAGTAGCTGTATTACTGGCTGGGGCTGCCCTCTGCTCATGCTGACTATAATCAGATCGTGGTTACTACTCCTTAAGCCCTGACCACTTCTTCAGCAATTATATCATCTTTACTCACTGTAAAAAGCACCAAATTGCATCCAGCTTAACAGTTTTTATATTAGGAAATGTCCATCTGAAAACTTTGGAAACTCTCCTGACACTCACCCTGGTCACACACAAGTCCCAATAGAGATTTTCTCCACAGTATCACCATTTCCTTCTCTGGACCATGCGGGATGGAGGTTGCTGGGACCTGGTGCCAATCTCTGCTTTAATGCAGCAGACAGAAACAACCTGCTCTCAGTTTTCTCTTTTTATTCCTTTTATTTGCAAAAGACTGAATTGTCTAGATGTAGCTTGAATGAATGATTGAAAAGTTCTTATTACAACAGGGTTCCCATAGGTTTAAACTTTTACTTTTGGGTGAGATGAGAAAAGGTCCATATCCGTATCGAGTGGTTAAACATTGGTGGAGTGGTTAAACATTGGAACAGGCTGCCCAGGGAAGCGGTTGAGTCACCATCCCTGGAAGTATTTAAAAGACATGTAGATGCAAGCACTTAGGGACATGGTTTAGTGGACATGGTGGTGTTGGGTTGACGGTTGGACTCGATCTTGGAGGTCTCTTCCAACCTTAATGATTCTATGATTTCCAAAAAGCAAGTGGTCCTTGGCCCCTTCTCCCAGGGTGCCCCCAGCAGATAGTCCTTGAGGCTTTCAGGCTCATCTAATGCCGATTGCACCGTCTTCATGACATAAGCCAGTAACACAGCAGGGCAGGAAATATTTCCCGGCTGCTGTATAATTCTCCCACAGCTATAAAACAAGCAGCCAGGCCCTGTTTTGCCCAGGGTTGCGTCTTGTAGCAGGCAGGAGGCCACATGCACTTGCAGGAGCAGCCCATGGGTGCTGTGAACAGGGGCACCCACAGCCATCGCTTGGCCATGTATTTTGGTATGCGCAGGGGCTCTACAGATGAGTGCGTCCAGCCCCTCCACAGCGCCAGTTCAGAGGGCTGCGAGGCAGTATCGAGACCCTCAAATGACTAACCCTGGCCAGAGGTTTTCTCTGTATTACACACAGTAGCACTTGTGCTCCAGCAGGCTTTAAAGCAGGGGACAGCACAAAGGCTGTTGTCACAGCCAGAGTCCCCAGAGACTCTGGCTCCCTGCCCTTCCCATGCAGCCATCACACTGCCAGCCCCAAGGGACGCAGGCAGAAGTACAAGGGGTGCGGCAGTACAAAACCCAGGGGGCCCGAGCAGTCAGCCCCTCACCACCGATATTTGCAGTTGACCTGTGTTTGGTTTCTTCTTCACCTGCCACTATCACTAGTCCTTAAGTGAAATATAAACAGCCCTGCCTAGTTTCTCCCGTAGAGACATGAACACGGCTGGGCTTCAGGGGCATGTTTGGGGCTCCCTCGCCTGCCGCCAGCACCCTCCACACCTCGGCCACCCTGGCAGGGCTTGAGAGGGGACATTTCTCTGCAGGCAGGCAAGCAGGTATGGGTTCATACCAGTGTCCCGCTGGGGAAGCCTGCGCTGAGGTTGGTTTGTGTTAGGGTTTGCCAAATCTGGCAGCCCAGTAAGAGGTAAGGCTGCCGCAGATCTGACTCCCTGGGTCCAGCCAGCAGCGAGGCTGAGTGTGCATGCACATAGTACATATATACATACACCCACAGTACGTATATACACATATACACACAGCCAGACATGCAGATCAGCACAGGCAGAAAATGCACAGTCCTCACACAAACAGCACCAGTGGCCTCGTCCTGTTCCCCTTTCTGCCTAATCAGGATGAAAGCCCATTAGCAGAAAATATATACATATATACACACAATATAGATTCCTTCAGCTGCTGGTCTTAGACATACAGTCTCTCCAGTCTATCCTCCTGATTCCTGAGCCTTTTATCCTAGTTTCCAGCTGGCCTGGCTTGCTGTTTGCTAGCGATCACACACACCAACATAGCCACCCACACCCCAGTCTCTCCGGCTGCTGCTGCCCCAGCACACTGGCTGCTGGGCCCCACGGTGCCCTTGCCGTCACTGGCATTCCAGCCTCCATACACACCTGTGCACACCAAGCAGAGACCCTCACCAGGAAAATAGCTAAAGAGGGTTTAATAAGCAGACAGGACACGCCACAGTGATCAGGCACAGGGCGTGGGCAGACAGGCACCCGAGCAGTCCCTTTTGTCCCCTTTTCCCTCTGTTTTCCCACACTGGTTCCTCCCTAAAGTGCCTTGATCCCTCCCTTTCCCCCGTTTGCTCCTTCACCCAGACATCCCACAGTAAGTCCTGTACAGACTCAGAAGGCTCTTCCCAGCATCCAGTAATGACCCCCATGTGCCTTTGGGCAATCACCCTCTTCGCTGGGCAGATGGGGAGCGTTTCCCAGTTCCTCACCAAGGCAGATGCAGTAACCCAGGGGGTGTAGGACCACCTGCCCCCCCAGCAGCATCCTCTCCCCCCCCCAGTTCCACCAGACCTCACATGTTAAACAGACACTTGGAGGATTTGTTGCTTTTCATTTTCTTTCAGATAGCTACAACCCTCCAGACAGGCTCCTGTGCTGACATTAACAGCTGTTAAATATTTTCACTGCAAGACTGCAAGAACAGTAAGTTACAGCTCAGGGACTCGGTGACATCTTTTTCTTGTTAAATCATCTCTTCCTCATCCAACGTTTAGGGATTCTTTGCTTTTTTAGTGTATGCAGGTTTTTTTTAGAACCTTAAAAGACTGATTTTTTTCTGTTGCATCTTCAGTACAGATACAGCAGATAACTCAGATCTGAGCAAGGAAGAAAGTTTATTCCCCTGAGACTACTTTTCCCTGCCAACATGCTCAGCGCCCTTCAAGGCTAGGGATGGGGGAAAGAGCACAGATTACCTTGTTTTTTACAGCATTTCTTCTTCTTTCATGGCATCTGCCCTGGGCAGGAAGGGAGCTGCAGTGATCCCTGATCCCTGCAGGGGATCCACCCTGATCCACCAGCTCACATGGAAATGCACAGCAGCACTGGGGCATGGCTGCTGGGGTTCACCTGAATCCCATCCTGCAGGGATTGGATCACCTTGAGAGGTGAAGTAAAGTCTCACCGTCCCAGCTCTATTCCCTTTATAGCTGGAGACAACCTCAGCTGGCCCCTGATGCATAATGAGCTGAGCCTGTCTCCTGCCGCTGCAGCCCTTCCCTGCAGGTCCAGCTCCTAACGCTCTTTCCCAGCCCATGACATGCCAAACCTGAGTCCAGCTCTCCCATGTGGGGAGGTTTTTTGGTTTTGATCCCCTTCCCTGCAAAACAAGGTTTGCACACAAAAAAACTTTTCAGAAAAAAAAAAAGGGGGAAAAAAAAGCCTGCCTCTGCCTTTCTGTCCCAATTCTGAGTAACCTTTAGTGCCAATAATAATAATAAATTTGTATTTTTTTCCCAGGAAAGGCTTTCTGTGCCACAGCTCACCTGGGCATGCAGAGAGGGCCACAGCTGGTGGCAGCACTGCCTGCCTCCCCCAGGGTCAGCAGCCCCAGGAGGAGGGTCAAACATGTGTCCTGCCCCCACAGGGCTCGCTGGGCTGCGTGGGGTGGGTCCCATGGAGGGGCAATGATCAGACAAGACACACCAAGCAATGACTCAACACATAGATGTATTTCCTTAGAAACTCGAGCAAGAAAAGTACTTGCAAGCAATGAACACATCTGAACATGCTTAACATGTCTGAACGGGGGTTTAGCACCCAGCCAGGTCCCCACAGGGGCTTACCCAGAGCCCAGCTGCTCTCCCCACCACCCAACCTGTGCCTTCAGCTTGCGCTGCCTCTTCCACACATCGGCTGCGAGATCCACCAGCGACGTCCCTCACTCAGACCAGAAGAAGAGTAATCAGCTTTTCCCTTTGGACTGCAGTATTGGGAACAGGGCCAGGCTGGCGTGACATGGGTGTAAGCGAGAGCCAGCCCTTTCCAGCGGCCCTGCCTCAGGGCGCTTGCTTCTTGCCCCTGCTTCCCCGCCCCCCGCCTACATGGGGCAGGGAGCGACCCTCAGGAGAAGCACCTTTTTCTCCCCGGGGCAGCATCAGTGCCAACCACAGCACAGGATGTCTCTCACTCGCCGTCTCCCTGTGACTCAACTAGGTCAACCAAAGGCAGGCGAGCGAGCAAGGAGGCAGCCATGGTGCAAGCAGGGGTTTCTCTTCTCTTAATGCCACAGGCTCGCATCAATTTGGGACACTTTCCAGCCCTGATTTGAAGACGGGAGCAATGGGAAATCTGTCCACACTTGGTCCACTCTTGCACATACCCTTGGCAGCTCCCCGTGGGCACCGAAACCCACATAAGCCCCGATGGGAGTGAGCCCACCAGCATGCCAGGCTGGGGCCCTTGGCCAGGTGGGCTGGGACAGAGGCGAAAGTGGGCCGCTGCCTCCAAGCTGGTGCCCCATCCTGCTTTGATGCTGGAATATGGAGGTACCCATAAGAGACCTAGCTGTGAGGTACCATCATATCTCAAATGGTTTGTGCGGTGCTTTGCCAGGTTTCATGCCCACTTTCCCATCTTTCAGGAAAAGTTTCTCCCAGTCATTTTTCTATTTCCTCTGCTAATTTCTCTGTGGTTGTGTTGCTCCTGGCAGGCTTAGCACCATAATTGTGCTAATGAATAAATAATATTCGTGGTTATGAATCATCAATTGCACCGTTACTGTCTACAATGATCTACTGATCAGTGTAGATCCGGGTGGAGATGCTGGTTAGTGCTAGAAAATAAAGCCCCCATGGCTTTATGTGGCACCCACACTTGTCTCAAGGTTGTGACGCACTAGCCCTGCCCGGTGGGCCCCCTTCTCCCGCTGTGACACTGGAGTGAAGGGGGGACTTCTTAAAGCCACTGTCCCCATGGCATTTCATCAGGCCAGCAGGAGTGTTTGAAGAGCTGCCTTTTGATCCACTTCGCTTTCCAGCATTTGCTTGATATGGGTTTGTTGCAGTTTAACTGCAAAGAAATCAACACTTTTGCTGGAAAAAGACTTCTGGTATTTGGTGGCTGAGAAAAAAAAAAGAAAAAAAAAATCCCAGAGAAGTTCAGCTGATAACGTGGTGGAGTCATCTGCGTAGTGCTGGGAGCGGGCGCAGTCATGTCTCTCCACCCATCATCAATACTGCTATGACTTGTGCAGAATATAGGATGGAAAAAACGAAAGTGCTCGAGTCAGCTGGAAATTTTCAGGCGGAGTGTGTGTCTGCAGGCAGCGCCGCTGCCTCCCGTGAGCCCACCATGACCGGCAGACCCAGCTGCGCAACAGCCCCTGTCCGAGAGCCAGACTAGGGTGCAAAAACTCCCCCTGCAGCCAGAGAGAGCCCCAGCCTTGGCATGGTGACCCCCAGATGGAGACAGCGGAGGTGGAGGGGCGGCTCCAGCCCCTACTAGGGTGCAAAAACTCCCCCTGCAGCCAGAGAGAGCCCCAGCCTTGGCATGGTGACCCCCAGATGGAGACAGCGGAGGTGGAGGGGCGCTCCAGCCCTTTTTTGCTGAAATGGGAGCCGGAGGGTTTGTGGGGCTGCTTGAGAGGTAGACGCAGGGCAGGAGCTTTGGCAGTCTCTGGCTAACTCCGGTTGCAGGTAGCTAAATGAACGCTCCTGTGCAGAGCTCCCTGTACCTTCTCACTGAAATTATTGATCTAGGCTGACTTAGACACATAGCAGGAGCCTGGGAGCCCCTATGCCTGACGT
This sequence comes from Pygoscelis adeliae, assembly GCF_000699105.1. Lineage (NCBI taxonomy): Eukaryota > Metazoa > Chordata > Aves > Sphenisciformes > Spheniscidae > Pygoscelis > Pygoscelis adeliae. Next base: position 4,936,039 of record NW_008824411.1, on the reverse strand, counting down.
CCCAAGCCTGGGGCAGCATTGATCCCCTAAGGCAAACACCCCAGAGCTAGTGGGTGCCAGCTGGTCCCTGTCATCTCAGCATGGGGTCCCTCAAGCTGAGCAGGGGTGTTTGATGCTGGGCATTGTGGGCTGGTGGCACTTCTCCACCCCATACGGAGCCCTGTGTAGGCTTTTAATAATACGGTATGTATGTAGTCAAACACGGGGTAAAAATGCACTACTTAAGGCTGTGATTGTCCCAGGGTCAAAGCAATCCAACGCTTGCATCCCCAAGACTTTTGTAACTCTCCTAGACAACTTTAAAGGTGAAAAAACAAAACTCCAGCTGTCAGAGGCCAACAGGCTCCTGGGGTGGAGGGTTTCTCCCAGTGCTGTACACCAGGTCCTTGAGAGGAGCACTGCGTGCAGATCAGGGACACAGCCTTGTCCCTGGGGTGCCATCCTCCATCCTGCCCTCGTTGCAGGAGCCGCTCAAGGGCAGCTCCAAAGCCTGGCTAGAAACCCCCGTACTGCCCTGAGGCCCCAGAAAAGAACCAAGCAGCCGAGAACTGCATGCCCATGCCCAGCTGGAGCTGCCTCAGAGGGTCAGAGAGCCGAGAACACCCAAGCCACAGCTCTCTGGCACCATGGGCAGCTGGTGTGCCCCAAACTACAAATTGCTTGGGCAGATCTTATTTCGAGCAGTCTTTGCCTTTACAGGGAACGCCGGACCCTCTGTCTCCATTTGAGAGCTGTAGGGAGGAAAACAAGCTGGTTTCCTTGCCGGGCAGTTTTGCCGTGCTGATAGGAAGCAGGAAGGAATTTCCCTGGCGATGTCCCAAACACAAAACAGAGAGAGCTGTGGCAGGGGAAACCACTGGAGTGACCCCTGACACCTGCGTCCCGTCCATCTCGCCGCGAGCTGGCAATGCGGCAGTGCTGAGCCCACTACAACCACTGCCCAGCTCCCCCTCCCCTCCCTACCGGTACAGATTTTCATGCTTCTTTCAGACCTCTTTTCAAGCTGATGCCTTCTGGGCTCAAAAAATCTCTTGGCATCTTGCCCATCTCTGCTGGGCATCAGTTAATCCAGTGGATGATCAGTTTAAGCAAACTTAATCACTGCTAAATGCCGCACCACATCACCTGTTGTCGGGAAACCTTGGCCAAGGGAGGGCTGGAGGGTTTGCAGGGCTGCCTGCCTGCCTGAGTCTTTCCCCTGGCTCAAAATTAGCCCCAGTGCAAGCTGCTAAAGATTGGGATCCCATTCTCAGCTTAACTTGCCTTCTGGTGACTGCCTCGTTGACAAGATGTGGTTTGCTCCAAGAGGCCATGTGGGAGGAATGGAGGGAATAAAGTTATTCAGTTGGATTTCAGACTACTGGGAGCAGGGAAGCTAATAGATGGGAGCTACCATTTGGGAAGCCAGCCCACTTATAGCAGATACCTGCAGTGAGTCATGATTTAAGCCCCACTTAAGAGAGCAGCTTTTCACCACTCTCTGGTGCTTATGTATGCCATCACTTGGTGTTAGGTTACATGGCCCAGTTGGCGCTGATTCCAAGAGAAATGAGTTTGCATTTCTCATGTTTCCTGTGGGTTTCTGCAACATTAATTCCTTTTAGTTATAGAATCATAGAATCATAGAATAGTTTAGGTTGGAAGAGACCTTTAAAGGTCATCTAGTCCAACTGCTCTGCTGTGGGCAGAGACATCTTCAACTAGATCAGGTTGCTCAGAGCCCCGTCCAACCTGACCTTGAATGTTTCCAGGGACGGGGCATCCACCACCTCTCTGGGCAACCTGTGCCAGTGCTTCACCACCCTCAGCGTAAAAAATGTCTTCCTTATATCTAGTCTCAATCTACCCCCCTTTAGTTCAAAGCCATTCCCCCTTGTCCTGTCGCAACAGGCCCTGCTAAAAAGTTTGCCACCATCTTTTT
>NW_008824411.1:4928764-4933545 GCF_000699105.1 Pygoscelis adeliae | reverse complement strand
CTCGATCCCACTGTCTGTGTCATTGATGAAGATATTAAACAGTACTGGTCCCAATACGGACCCCTGCGGGATGCCACTCGTCACCAATCTCCATCTGATCATTGAGCCGTTGACCACTACCATCTGGATGCGACCATCTAACCAATTCCTCACCCACTGGACAACCCACCCATCAAATCCATACCTCTGCAGTTTAGAGAGAAGGATGTTGTGGGGGACTGTGTCAAAGGCCTTACAGAGGTCCAGATAGACGACATCTGTAGCCCTTCCCATGTCCACTGATGTAGTCACTCCATCAAAGAAGACAAGAATAAAAAGAAGATGAAGAGAAAAAGAAGAAAAAGAAGATGAAGAGAAAAAGAAGATGAAGAGAAAAAGAAGATGAAGAGGAAGAGAAAAAGAAAAAGAATATGAAGAGAAAAAGAAAAAGAAAAAGGAAAAAAAAAAGAAAAAAGAAAAAAAGGAAAAGAAAAAGAAAAAGAAGAGAAAGAATGTCTGGAGCTGAAAAGTAAATTTGGCTCTCTACTAATGTCCATGGACCTAATTGGATTTACTGCCTGAGTGCAGGAAAACTTGAAAAGATTATGGAAAGAGAAAAGAATTTGAGATTAACACATAAAGTACATTTCAATACATGTGGCGGGACAATTAGAAATGTAGTTAAGCTTTGGAAAACCTTTATAAACCTGGAAGGGATTTAAGTCTGAATGTGATTTGGTGTGCCCAGCCCTGATTTTTCTGGACCAGCCAGGTGTTGGAAACACAGTGCGAAAGGATGGTTTGGGGGCTCTTCCTCCCCTCCGTTGAAAACCTTGAGGAGCGAGGAGGAAAACACAGAGAACCTTCTGCCCCCACTGCCCCTGGAAAGGGCAAAGGGAGATTTTCCCTTTACCTCCTAGGACTAGACTCCTAAGTGGTAGACTCCAAGCAGCAACACTGATGGAAAGCCTGCGTCGATCAGAAGATAAACCCGCCTGTGTCCTTCCAGTGAAACACAACTGGAGCGACTCACTGGTGAGGAGAGCCCGTGCAGGCTGTTTCTCTTCACTGCTTGAGCGGCATTTAACAATCAGAGCTACTGAATTCTATTTCTCGGTGTCAGAAATGTTACTGCATCTGAAGTTTTCTCTGAGACTCACACTCTCATTTACAGCATGCAAGTTGTCTAAGAGAGGATAAACCACAGGAAATGAGCACACGGAGAGGCGGCGGTGGGATGGCAACTGCTCTGTCACACATCTGCCTGGTGAGGTCTGCTATGGACCATGTTCATCGAGGTCAGGTCAGTGAAGGTGCTCCAAGTGCAGCCTGGGCTAAATACCCCTTCCCATGCACTCCCCGTGTTCCTGTAAGCAGTGGCGTGTTCCCATATCAGTGATGACTTTTTGCACGTGGTGCAAAGCCCTAACCAGCAGCGAGGGGCTGGAGACCGCGCTGTACTGTTGTGCTGAAATTGTGCCTCTCGTCAGGCTTTTATGTGGGTTTCTTTTCTTTTCCTATTTGACAAAATCCTCCCCACCATAAAGTACATCTTGTCTTTGGAGCTGTCTATGGGAGTCAAGAAAATGATCCATTAAGAGCCTTTATATGTTTTTTTCTCTTTAAATGAAATAATTTGCAACCACATCAGCTGCGGTGCATAGCATGTGCCTTGGGGCAGGCAGTGGTCTCAGGCTGCAAGATGGGGACATGGGCTGGAGCTGGTCTCACCGTCATCCCTCCTCCTCGTCAGTGTGCTGCCCGGAGTGGTGCCAGCCCAGGGCTCCAGCCCCCCAGCTGGGTGCAGGGTGCTCGGAGAAGCTTTCAGCTGCCTGTAGCATCCCTTTTTCAGCCCATTTCCCCCCCAGGCATCCCTGCTGTCACTGCCACTCTCTGCCCGCGCGCAGATGCAGCAAAGTCCTGGTGGGCTGCATTTAACCTTACGCTCCAGAGATGGGCTGTGAGAGTGGGCCAGGAGGAATCCCCCCATTTTCTCGCTGGTATTTGTGTCATGGCTTCATCAGGCTTTGGAGGAGTGTTTCTCACTGCATGTGGCTGCCCAGGGGCTGCACAGTTGCCTGTTGGGAGGCTGGCCGTGGCCTCGGCTGGGCTGGTCGGGGGCTGCAGTGATTAATCTCCTTTGCTCCGCTGTTCTCTGACTCACTGAGATGAGTCTGAACCAAAGCACTCGCAAAAACACTACAGGAAGAAGAACACAAAGATCGAGATCTCGTTTACCCAGACACCACTGAGTCCTCTGTTTTTTCACGGACAGGTAATTCCCTGGGTCCAGCCCACAACAAGGGGAAAAGCAGCAGCCTTGTGCCAAGTAAGACCCTGGACCCCCTGCCCAGGCGAGCTCTTAGACAGGGGCCGGTGGGGACCAGAACACACCAAGGACACGCATCAGCCTTTGTGCTCGAAGAGCGACGGGCTTCTGCCTGGTGATCCCAAGAAGGAATTAGACTTTAGATGATGTGCTTTAAATAGAAAACTCACTTCTGAAGTGAGCAGAAAACCACAAATAAGAATGGTGCAAAGATGTGGCTAAACTGCTGAGGAATTCCCCTGACGGAGCGAGCTGTGGCGACAGCCCCAGCCCTCCCCGTTCTCCCCACTGGCCCCACGCAGCCACCATGGATTAGCTGAGGTGCCAGGGGATTTCTGAAAGACCCAAAGAAGTGCACAGAGACATGGAGCCTCCCATAGCAGCACACCACGGGCTGGTCCTGCACCTGGCCCATGGCACCATGGCCATTTGTTTGCACAGAGTCAGCTATGGGTCTCGCAGCACCCACCTGGCAAGACGTGTGCAATGGAGAGGGGACGGTGCCCCGGGCCCCCAGCCATATGCTGGCATCCACAGGGGCTGGGAGGAGATGTAATGTGGCGTCAGCATCCAGATGGCTGCTTCTTGGTGGTCGTGCTCAGCCTGTATAGCCCAGTATTTTCCCAGCTGTTAAGTGAAGGCAACGGGGCTGCTGCTGCATGGTGCTCCCTCCCTCTCCCTTTGCGTCCAGCTGTGCTCGGCTCAGGCTCGGCTCCCTGCAGCTTCCCTGGCCCCTGCAGCTCTGGATTTGGTAGCAATGCCAAATGGGGCTGCTATGCCCCTCCCTGGGCTTTTTTTGGGTGGATGCAGTTGCGAAGCGCTGCGCAGCTGCCAGGAGCCCCTGGGAGTGCAGCTGTGAGCAAGGGCAGCATTGGCCTGGCAGAGCCCTGCGGCTCTGGTAACACTCCCGCTCCAGAGGGACAGGTTGAGCCCCATCTCCCAATTGGGCAGTGCAGCAAAAGGGGCTTTTGGAACCCCCCATCTGTGCCACAGGAGGACGGCCACTGCTCTCCAGCCCCTGCAGCTCCCTGTGAGCCCCCCGAGAGGCATGGAGACTGGCCGCAGCCTCTTCCTGCATGGCTGCCAGTGGGTGCAGTTCTTCCTGCTCACCCAGCCCCTTCCCGGCCACGCTGTAACACTGGATTTCTCCAGACTTTAAACAAGCCGGGGAGCAGCATGCTCCTGCCCCACTGCAGCAGGCAGCACAAGGCAGGCAGGCAGCACCATTGCCCTGGCCCAAGAGAGCAAATGTGCCTCAGACATGCCTCCATGCTCTGTTCTTTAAAAAAAAATCCTTAGTGCTTCTCCCTCCCCAGTTTCAGTTTGAAAAGCAGCTACAGCTCCTCTTGTGTGTGACACTGACAGGAAACGTGGACCTGTGGCCAGGGCATGCTTGTGCCCCAGGGCACCAGGCTCGCAGGCACGGGGCATGCAGTGCCCTTGCTGCCTGGCCATGGGGCAAGCCTGGCCCCATGGCACCAGCATTGGCCCAGCAGAGAGGGGAGCATGAGACTGAGGACACATTTCCACAGGGACTGGAAATTTTGTTCTTACAAAAAACTGTGATGGCCAGGGTCATCCCAGCTGCTTCAGCTCAGCCTCTGGCTAGGAACCACTTTTTTCCCTGTAGTTGCTATTTTCAGAAAACATGAACGAATAAACCGTCAAAAGCCCAGAAAGCAGAAGCCATGACTTACGGTCTTTGAGCTTCCTCCAAGTTTAATACCAGAGCAATAAACAATTACAGGAATAGAAATGAGACCAGGCAGCGAGTGAGCAGTCGCTGGGAGTGCCAAGCTGCTCCTCCATCACCTGGATGATCTAGTATTTGGGCAGTCAGGCCCATGCTTTTATTTTTTCCATATTCCCTTTTACTAGTAGCAAAAGCAATAGCCGTTAAGTGCCCAGGGGAGCAGAAGTGTTAGGGGCACCAGGAAGGCATAGTGTGCCCTTGCTGCAATGCCAGCAAAGGCGCCCATGGCAGCCATGCTCTGCCTGCTCCTCTCCTGGTTTCCAGCGATGCCTCAGGACCATGGAGGACATGCTTTCACAGTGCTAGGTCCATCCCTGGCCTGGCACCCCCGTGCCCTGATGGTGGGGCCAAAGCCCTGGGGTAGACCACAAGCACCTCTGAGCTCATACGAGAAGCTTCAGAAAGGGGAACCGTCAGCTTATTCCCACAGCACACGCAGAAGCACAGCTGTGGTTAAGCACCAGCTCTGAGGTATTGCTCATTTGCATCGTGCGCTTACCTCAGCCGCTTTGATGTCGCACGTGAGGTTATGGTGCCTGGAGCTCCCATTTACCCCAGGAGGACAGGTATTCCCGTGCTACTCCCTGGTGAACATGACCACTGCCATCCAGGCAGCCTGGCTGGCTGCCTGGCTCGTCCCTGCTCCCTCCCTGTCCCCACTGCTGAGCCAGCAGCAGTGTAGCACCCAGGGGACCTGGCCCCACTCGCCCATCACTGTCT
>NW_008824411.1:4926636-4928608 GCF_000699105.1 Pygoscelis adeliae | reverse complement strand
GGAAGGCTGCTCCTTCCTCAGCTTACACCATTGTGTTAGTTCTGCAAGATGGGGCATGTCCCTGTGTGCTACATGGTTGGCGCCACCCCTCCAGCAGCCCCTGTACCATCAAAGGCAGCAAGCTTGCAAAAGGTGCCTCTCGGAGTTCGCCCAGCGTGATGGTGAGGTGGGCTCGGGCTGCTCAGACCTGACAGCACACAGGGTGAAGAAGCAGCCACCGACCGAGGGGCTCCTCGGGTGACCACAGCCCATGAGGGCAAGGCAGGCCCAAGGGGGGTGATGCCAGCGATGCTGATACCCCTCCAGGGCTAGAGAGACAGAGCTGACCTTGATGGGCCCCAAATGGGGGGGGAAAACCCCCCCAGAATGGGGGTCTGTCCCTCAGGATCACTGCAGATGCTGTTAGGTGCAAGCCAGCCCCACCGTCTGCTTGCTGGAATTTAAAGGTGTGATCTCCAGATGGCTGTGGCTGCTTTGTATTAATGATGCTCTTCAGCCTTTGTTTGCTTTATTTCTTTCTTTTTTGGCTGCGGATGCAGAGATTTAGTTTTAATGGGATCAGCTGTGTGCAGGGGCCAGCACCTCCCTTGAGCAATGATGTGGAGGAGGCCGGTTTAGATGACCCAGGACATGAGCTTGTTCTCTACAATGCTGAAGCTGCAAATACAGCTACCACTCGCGCACCAAGTCCTCGCGAGCTGGAAACAGGTGACTGGGGTGAGCCGTAACACCCACCGTGCAGCGGGGAACAGCCAGGCTGAGCAACAGCCTGCAAAATGCAGTGCCTTCAGAGCGGCAGCTCCCACAGTGAGCGCCGTGGCCATTCATCACTGGCAGCCAGTGACCGGCAGCAGCTGGGCTGTGCTCAGGTGGGTTTTTTTGTGTGTGTGCGTGTGTGTGTGTGTGTGTGTGTGCGCACACGTACGCTACTGGGTGTTTGTCTTTGCCTCTTTTGGTTTTTTCCACCCGTGGGCGTCCTGAAGATTCAAATAATGCAAATCACTCCCCTCACTGTCCAAGTGGGGCAAGGTGAGCTGGAGCCCACAAAACCGCAGGGAACATGCGAGGCCGGAGGGTGCAGCTGCCCTACCAGGCACTGACGCATCCCCCTGGCCCCAGCCGGCAGAGCCTGCGCCTGCTGCATGAGGCTGGCCCAAGGGATCTCACCCAAAAGCTCATCTGAAAAAAAAAAAAACCAAACCACAACCTCAAAACCTAAATCAAGCTCTGCTTGTTGTGTTTTACTGGGAAGCGCCAGGAAAAGGCAGGAGAGCTGTTCCAGGGGGCGGGCCATCCCCACACCCTTCAGGGGCGCTCATGGTGCCAGGAAACCACAGGAGCTACTGCACAGCCACACACTGCTCCCCGCACCCAGCCGGTTGAGCAAAGGCTGCCCCCCCAAAGCCTCTTGAGGTTTGGAGACCAGGTTCTACTATTCCTTCCTGTCTGCTTCCCAGAGTGGCTTTTTCAACACTCTTATTTTTAAAAAAAAAAGGGGGGGGAGGAATATTCCCACTCTCCTGTTCTCTCCCTTTCTGCCCCAGCTCTTGAGCTCCCCACGTTTTTTTTCCCCTTGGGAACATGGATGCTGAAGACTACGGGGTTGCACTGGCTGTTTTGGAAACAGGATGCCTGTGCTCGGGTACGGTGCAAGCTCTGCTTGACTGCGTCAGCATCGCTGGCTTTTGCAGCCAGCAGGCGTGAAACTGAGAAAGCTGAAGTGGAGGGATAACGCAGCCAGCGTACAAACAGCCCCAGGACGTATGGCTCAGCCGCGCGTGGGGGCGTGGGGACAAGCGGTGGCATCCCCTTGCCATTCAAATGTGGGTCAGCGAAGGGAGCCGTGCCTCAGCAAGGCAAACGGTGGCAGGGGGAGGGGAAAGCACAGGCTGCCCCACACGAGGCCTTATACCCCAGCCATGCTGGCGAGAGCCCACGGCCACAGGCAGATGGGAGGCAGGGGCAGCTGGCG
>NW_008824411.1:4917827-4926597 GCF_000699105.1 Pygoscelis adeliae | reverse complement strand
CACAGCAGCAGGAGCAGGGGGAGCGCGGCCATGCGCAGCCTGCCCACGCTGTGGTGTGCTGCATGTGTCCCTGCTGCCCTAGGGGCCAGGACACGGCTGTTTGACTCGCTGCTAACATGATTTATGACTCGCTGCATCAGTGTGTACAAGCTGGTTTTGGGCAGGAGGGTTAATTCTTGGTTTTTTTTGGTTCCAGGGGTTTTTTTCCCCTTTTTTAGCACCGCCAATATGAAGAGTTTTCCGAACTGCAGCTGCTGACCCCCAGGATGGCTCCTAGGGCTGTGTGCGGTGCCTGTGGCAGCAGCAGAAGGGACACCAAGCCAAGCTCTACTCCGTGTCCCTGGCTCAGGGACAGACACACATCTTGCCTCCCTCCTCTCCCGATGGATGGTCCTGGCAGAACAAGGGCCACCACGCTGTGTGGTGTCTGCTGCCTACGACGGAGGTCCAGCCCTTGCTCTCACGCATCCCTTGCTCGCAGGCTCCAGGGAAAGCCAGGGAGTCCAGCTGAGATATCTTGCAGGGCAGGAGGAATTCCAAGATGTGAGAAAGGAGAAAAACCTGCTAACGCCCCTGCAGCACAGACCCTCTGGTGCAAGCCATCGGCCATCTGCAAAACAGCAGGGCTGCACCTCTGCCGAGCGCCCCCAGGGCACGGAGCAAAGCTGATTGATAGACAGTCATGCTCATGCTCCCCCTTTTCTTATCTTTAAGGAGCACAGTAGAGAGCGGATGAAGACAGAGGGGGAGCTGGTGGGTAAGCATTATTCTGAAGCCATTTATTATGGAGTTATTCATTAACTCTATTTATTATAGAGTTAAAAACCAGATTTGACAACTTGGAACAATCTTCTGGTGAATATTTCGGAGAGGTTGGGGGCAGAGGCAAAAATAAAGCAGGCTGAGCTGCCTTGTGATTTCTTTCTGGTGGGAAAATAGCGTTTTAGTGAGAAATGAAAGTTTCAGTGGAAAAACGTCTGAAATCTTTGCTTTTCCCTAGAGCAACACAGAGTATCCGCTACCATCAGCATTTCATGTAGTCTAATAACAAAATATTAATATCTGAAAATCAAGCCTACAGTTCACAGAAGAGCTTTGCGCCAACCTCCTACAGTACACTGACTGCTGACAGCTCTGCCAAACCCTGTCTGGAGCACCTGCTTCCAAGATATAAATAAAACCATCTGGGAGACTGTTCCCTGCAGTGTCTTCATGGCAGCAGTCCAGCCCACACTGAAACAGCGAGACCTAAAGGAGGCTTTTCTATAATTACCTGTGGCAGGATCACAACTTCAGGAGCTGCCGGGGAAGACTGCTCAGCTGGGGGCCAAACCACCTCCTGGGATGCGAGAGCAAGGTGGCCAGCTGTGCATGTGGAGGGAAAAGGGGAACGGGCCTTTGACCGCATGCAGCGCTGCCAGGACTTGGACAGGAGCACTGCCTCCGCACTCCAAAACAAGGTCTAAAAACTTTCAAAGGGTTTAAAGAGGTTATGGGCTGCTCCATGGCAAGGCCAGCAGCCCTTCCTGTGAGACAAAAGCAACCCCAGCTCCTTCTCTTTCTTCTTATCTAAGCGGAGTTTCAGAAGTGGCTGTCATTGCACAGAAGCAGATATCTGATTATGAGAGCTTTTAAATTTAACAAAGACATAACAAAACCCACCGACAGGAAACTGGTTTCAGAAATTCAAATGGAAACAATACTTTTTAATGATAACCAACAACACACTCCCAGGGAGGCAGTCACTAAGCTGATGCCGGCCATCTTTCTGAGGGAGCTCTCTTCAGAGACAATTCCTCCAGGGCTTACCCAGGCACCAGATCCAGATGGAGCAGAGCAAGCTGCCAAGCACCCTCCTGTCCTGGTTTCAGCTGGGATAGAGTTAATTTCCTTCCTAGTAGCTGGTACAGTGCTGTGTTTTGGATTTAGCACGAGAATAATGTTGAAGACACACCGATGTTTTAGTTGTTGCTAAGCAGTGCTTACACTAGTCAGGGACTTTTCAGCTTCCCATGCTCTACCGACTGAGAAGGCTGGAGGTGCACAAGGAGCTGGGAGGGGGCACAGCCAGGACAGCTGACCCAAACTGGCCAAAGGGACATGCCATACCCTGTGATGTCACGCTCAGTACATAAACTGGGGGAAAGCTGGCCGGGGGGGCCGCTGCTCGGGGACTGGCTGGGCATCGGTCAGCGGGTGGTGAGCAATTGCGTTGTGCATCACTTGCTTTGTATATTCTTTTATTATTATTATTACTATTTTATTTCAATTATTAAACTGTTCTTATCTCAATCCACAGGTTTTCCTCCCCCATCCCACCAGTGGTGGTGGGGGGGCAGGGGCAGGGGGGAAGAGGGTGAGCAAGCAGCTGTGTGGTGCTCAGTTGCTGGCTGAGGTTAAACCAGGACACCTCCCAGCCGGGCATGCAGCCCTGCTCCCCGGCACATCTCCCCAGCAGCCGGCCCCACAGGGCGAGGGTAAGGGCTAGACATGCAGCAAAGGGTCTGCTTGCAGGCTGTGCGATGGGAATGGCTCCACTAGACACACCTGAGCTGGCAAGTTGGCCAAACACACGCTGCAGTGGCAGTTTCAAGTTCTTTTCCACACACTGTACCCATTGCAGGGACGTCAAGGCTCTTAGCAGAGTCCCAGGAGCAGCTTGTACTGCTCAAAGGCAGGAACTTTTTGTTGTCATTTAAATGGCCCTCAGGCCAAGTCCAGGCCTCCAATACTCCACTCAAGCATCCTCAGACTGAGATTAGTCTGCAGTCATAAAAACCCCATCAACGAGATGCTATCTGAAGACACAAACTCATTTCCTGGCAAGACATGAATCAAAAATGCTACAAAACACTTCACTTGGATTAACTTCTTGGTGAAAAATTCTTCTTACACAAGTTTTCTGTCCAGTTGTAACTTGATGCTGCCTCCGCCTTTTGTGATCTAGGAAAAAAAAGAAACTAATCATCTAATCAGGACCTTGGACCATAATCAAACTCGGGGCTGGAGGCAGGTTACAGCAGCAGCTCAGTGGTGGCCAGCAGCCTGCGCTTGACCCAGAAGAAATCTGCACCCTGTTCCTATCATCGCTACACAACCTCACCCGGAGCTCGCTCTGCACGGGGATGCCCAGGACACTTACCAGGACTCCTCAGAAGGTGCAGAGTCTTGGAGGCAGCTGAAGTGTGAGCTAAGGTCTCTGTACGCCCGAAAGGCAGACGCTAGCGTTTCTGCCCTGACTTTGCACACTTCATTAACTCTGCTGCTGTCCAAACAAGCCTGAGGGGTGCCAAGCAGATGACAGTCCCTTCAGCCTGCGGTGTCTGGACCACACAGAGCTGTACCTGCCTCAGGGTTTGGTGAACACTGACCTCAGAGACACGAAGGGTGCACTTGCCTGACACTGCCTGGCTGCCCGGCCTGCCCCAGGCTACAGCCGCAGCTACACGCAAAGTCTTTTTCTGCAGTAACTGCGAGGCAGGCTGGTGAATTCTTCCTCTCCTTTGGCCAACAAGACCACACCAGTAACCACACTGGTGAAGAAAGGCAACGCCGCAAGCAAACCTTTCGGCTCTGAGAAGTTATTTCCTTCTAGGAGCCTGCTGAAGTTATGCTGCTGAAGGCCCCCCCCAGCAGCACGAGCTGTGCCTCTCTCAGGGAGGAGAGCTTGCTGGCATCGTGCTACTGCTACAGCACTGCTGCGAACCCTTCTGCACTTCACTGCAGGCCAGCAAGACACATCCATCATCACCCACAAGTCCCTGACAGGGAACAACTACCACCACCACCCTCTCTCCAGCTGCCTTCTCAGAACTGAGGAGGCAGCCCCTCTTCTGTGGAGACTTTCTTCTTTGACGACATCAGACTGCAGCAATACGTCACACGCTTCCTTCCACCCCAGGAGCACAAAAGGAGGTCTCCTTTCTTGGTATTGTTTTCGCTTGGCTAGACAGCAGAGCATTTCTGCAACCCCAGTTTGGGGCTCTTCGGCATTCACAGTTAAGGATGCAAATGCAAGCAGTCGTTTCCTCATTTTCCTCTCCTTGCCAGAAGTTTCCTAGAGGTCAAGTAGGAAGAAGGTGGTACAAAGTCACTAGTTTAAATTTTTCTCTATTGAGAAACCAGAATCTGCATTTTTAGGCACTGCTGGCACACAGTTTCTGGCCCTCAAGCAGGAGGAGCCACTCTGCATCAAGCCCAATCTCAGCTTTCTGCAACAGGGCGATTTTCTGCTAGGAAGGAACAACTGGGGCAACAACCAAAAAAAGTCCACCTCAGCTGCAGAAGAAAGAGCGGGAAGGCTGGGAGGGGATATATGAGCAGTTAAGCTAAAAGAAAGGCAGTGCAGTGCATGTTTGATAGCAAGCGCTGTGCTCCAGGCTTCTGCTGTGAACCAGCAACGAGAAACATCTTTCCTGATCACCAGTCTTGGGAGCAAGAGTTTGGCTATTTGGGGGTGTTGAGGAGGGCTACATTCACATCTCTAGGATCCTCCTTGGCACCCAGCTGGAAAGGCTCGGTCAGACTTAAGCCAGGTCTGGCAGCTGGAACTGTGTGAAAAATAAGTTATTTTCTTTCTGCATCCTACACTCCCAGGGGCTTTGACCACATCCTGAGATGAGAGCGCGATCTTCACCCAAACTCAGGCCATGAAGTGAGCCCGGTGAAGCTCTCAAGCACTTGTTTTTTCCCCTCTTCATGTGTTGGCTAATGGTTTTCCACTGCAAACCTACAAGTGGAAGCTAGAAGCATTAGAAGCTCCCAAGTAGCAACTTTCAGTACACTGCACAGTTCCTACTGGATTAAGAATGTAGGATGCAATTCTTGCTATTGAGGATGTGACAGATGACATCTCATTCCTTCCCTTCTGTCGTTCCATACAATACTCTGGGGTGAATGTAACAAGTTCTAGGCCTAAGCTGCAGCAAGAGGCACAGGACTGCAGAAAAAGCCTTCAGTGGTGAAGACCGCTGAACAGCACAAGTTGCCTAAGATAACTCTGAAAGCTTCCTTTGTAAGTTTTTCAGCTAACATCTGTCGGGAACAGTTTTGGTCAAGCTCAGCTTGCCATAGACCTGGCAGGTCTTGGGTGGATCTTGGGGCAGAAGATAAACCCTTCCAAATTACTTTCAGTGCTACTTTGAGCTGCTGCTTTGAAATTCAGCAATCTTACTCATTTTAGAGGGCTGATTACTGTAGCAAAGACAGACGTATGTCATGTCACGCTGAAAGCCACCAGCCTAACAGCAATACATATCAGTACCATCACCCTGCTCTCAGGGCGGGTCTCCAAGAGATTCAGAGTCCAGCTGGCTGCTGGTTACTAGTGGCACCCAATGCTGGGACCAACACTTAGGAGTCAGTACTGGGGCTTCTTATGCTTTAATATCTTTGCTACTGACCTGGATGATAGGATGGAGCATATGGGCAGCAAGTCTGCAGATGACGCCAAATTGGGAGGAGTGGTTCAGACAGTGAAGGGCAGAGCTGCTATTCAGAGGGACCTGGACAGGCTGGAGAAATAGGCTGAGAGGAACCTCAGGAAGTTCAATGGCAAATGCACAGCCCTGCCGCTGGGGTGGAGTAACCCCCTGCAGCAGAACAGGCTGGAGACAGCAGGCAAGAAAGCAGCTTTGCATGAAAGGACCTGGAAGTGTGGGTGGGCAAGCAACCCGGCAGTCAGCAGTGCACCTGTGCAGCAAAGGCCAACCACTAAGAGGAGCGCAGCCAGCAGCGTGTGGGGAGGGATCCTGCATCTCTGCTCAGCACCCGTGAGACCGTCTGGAGAGCTGGGTCCAGTTTGGGTTCCCCAGCACGAGGACAGTGACATACCAGAGCAAGTTCAGTGGAGGCTATCAAGATGGTTTGGGCTGGAGCACACAACGTATAAGGAGAAGCTGAGAGAGCTGGGTTTGTTCAGCCTGGAGAGAAGGCAAAAGGGAGATCTTACCCTTATCTGCTACTCTCTGATGGGGAGCCACAAAGACACACGGGTAAAGCTGAAAGGCAACAGGCACAGGCACAACGTGAGAAATTCTGATGAGATGCAAGGAAAGCCTTCACTGTCAGCATGGTCACACACTGGAATAGGAAATGCCACCACTTCTCTGGTCCATCTCTGGAGACAGACAACCTGCTCTAACTTTGGACTTAGCCCTTCTTTCAATAGGGGGTGGACAAAGCAGCCTCCAGACGTCCTTTCCAGCTAAATTACCCCAGAAATCTATGAAGCATCGCTTCTCACGAGACCTCACACTTTGTGGGAAAGTGCTTTGAGAACATGTGCCTTTCAGTTTTCCGATCTGTGAAATGGGGCTGACAGGATTTCCTTATTCGAGCCTTTGTTGTCTAGCAGGTGTCCCAAATAACCCACTTTTTTCAGTGTGGAATAGATGATTCAGCTCTTCAGAACATGAGGCTCTGTCTGCAGAGCCTTCCCCCCAGCACATGCAAACAGAAGAGGAGAGGCACTTCTTGTGCCATACTTAGCATTTTGTTTCAGAACTCACTTGTGATGCTGTCAGAGGCTGCATGCTTTCTTCAGATCTGAAATCCTCAGAGCCGCCCCACAGTTTCTAGCAAACAAACTTAAGGGTTTCATTTTACACCAGAGCATAACAATTACCTGGGAAATCCCCCTCCCACACCCCAGAGTCCATACTTTAGGTGACTTGATGATCTCACCACATACAGTTACTCCGTTCAACGTTGCTTTTAAAAACTGTCATGTAAAAGCCACCGGGGTCAACTTTTAAGCTAAGGCTCACTCTGAGCAGCTATGTATGCTTAAATACAGAAAAAAACGGCAGTTGAAAGGGACCAGAAGAAATCTTCCATCTCCTCTCTCCCGCTCCCCTCTTAACCACACACTGCCAGACCTTAAGAGACATGACCTACCAAGTACAACTGCTCTCATCCTGCCAGGCCCTGCTGTAGTTCTCTGCTGTTGCCTTTCCCAGCTTCTTTATAATCCTAAAATGGTCTTCTCATGATGACAGCCACTGACATCTGCACGAGCACTGCCTCTTGCAGTGCCTAACTCCACAGCACATCGCACTAGGGGATGCAGGAAAGCCAGGAACACAGTGACAGCTGCACAGCCCCTTGCTACAACTCTGGTCCAATATGAACAGTCATGGGGGTCAAGAAAGGAAGTTGTAAAAAAGGTAACGGGGAGGAAACACTGGGGACCTGCACCCTCTTCAGTCCTGGGGGCACACTGGAAAAGGAAACTGCATGGGAAAGGGGAAAGATGACAGCTCCCCTATCCAAATACTTCCTAAACAGAGGAAAACTAGAATGGAGGGGAACCATGAGCTTCCCCTTTCATATTCCTCCAGAGGAAGCTGTTTCAATTCCACTCTCTGGAGACGCAATAAGCCAAGTCATCCTTCAGCAGGTACCTCCACAGGTGTGGTAAAAAACAGGTAATATAGTAATTAAGACATTTTAATAGAATTCTCACGTCATAACAAGCCTGTTCCCTTCAGCATCTGAGGAGCACACAGCTGACTCAGGAAGACAGTGGCGTACCTGAAACACAGCAGGTGGAATTTCCCCTTTTACACACAGTGATCTCCCCATGTGGAGAGGTGTGGCTGCCTATTTTTACGATTGCATCTTGTGCATGCTGCAAATCCAAGCAGTCTGCAATACTAAGACAGTGAATTGGTATATATATTCGGGAGTTGCTGTCCCACCTCAGGGACGGTCAAGCTGCCTGCTGGGATGGCTGTATCGTTAGCTGTACTGACAGGCACAGAGGTTGCCTCTTGTCATAGGTCCAACAACTCCTAGAACATCCGATCACAACTATGACAAGACAGGGGTGAGTCAAGGACTAGGCCGATAGGAAAACATTACTCACAACCCTGATTTTATTGCATATTTGGGTAACTGGTGAGAGATTCCTACAACAGTGTGCACCTTCATGTTTTGTGATGCTAAACAGTTCAAAAGACAGGCTAGAAAGGACCTTTCCTTTTTTGCCTTGTTTTCTCAGAGTTTCCCATCAGAAGTTCCCCTGCTAGAAGAGGAACAACGTCAGCTTACAGAATTGCTCATCTTCACCTCGCAAGAGCCCACCCCGTTTCCAGTTAAATGAATGGAAAAGGATCCCACCAACTGCAACAGAATTTGGACAAGGCCCCTGGAGACTGAGCTCAGAAGGGAAACTACCGAGAGGGGAGGGCGAGGAGGCAGATTCCCCATGCTCACAAAAGAAAACACAAATACACCTTATTTAAAACGAACTCTTTCCACCCTCACATTTATTTTTCCTAAAAAACAGTCTTTGCAAACAAATCTCTTGTTTCTCCTTTCCAGTTCAGTGGGATTGCTGCAGGCACTCCATGGCACATGACTCTGGGGAAGCAGAGAAAGTGTACCGCAACTTAGTCATATTTCCATAGGAAAAGTTGACTCATAACTTACATCATCCTTGAAATGCTGACACAGGTTTGTAAGAAGCATGTGAATGTCAAGTCCAAGGAACAGCACTGTAGCCATCTGAGACCTGACACGGCTGTGTAGCTCTAGCAGAGTAGAAGGCCCTCCTTTGCCGCCAGGCGCTGGCGATGGATTTTATCCTGCTGTAGCTCCTCGTGGTTTGGATGCCAGAGTTTCATGACAATTCTCTCAATGTTTAGAGCATAGACAGTGTGCGCAGGAATAACTTCTTTGTGCACCTGGAGATACATGTTAGAAAACAAGTTTCATGCTTTCATACACATTTCCCCATATGGCCCATGAAAGAGCCTCCCTCTACTAC
>NW_008824411.1:4915534-4917806 GCF_000699105.1 Pygoscelis adeliae | reverse complement strand
GGAATGCAGGCTGTCACACCTGAGAAGAGCTGCAGCTTGCCAGCACTGCCACACCAGCCAGCACAGAACAGCCGCCTGTTACACCATTTTGTAAGGGAGTGGCATGGTAAGGAAATAATCATTTTGCTCTTGTGATGACAAACAACAATTTGTCATCAAAATCTTACAAACAACAATTCTATCTGACTAAACACGAGATGAATGCTTCATTACAGCTCTTACAAAGAATGGTCTGCCTCCACAGCCTTGAGACAAAATCCCAAGGCCTGTTCACAATAGCGGAGATCAAGGGGTGTCCTGGTTTCGGCAGGGATAGAGTTAATTTCCTTCCTAGTAGCTGGTACAGTGCTGTGTTTTGGATTTAGGATGGGAACAAAATTGATAAGGCACCGATGTTTTAGTTGTTGCTAGGTAGTGCTTACACTAGTCAAGGACTTTTCAGTTTCTCGTGCTCTACCGACTGAGAAGGCTGGAGGGGCACAAGAGGCTGGGAGGGGGCACAGCCAGGACAGCTGACCCAAACTGGCCAATGGGATATTCCATACCATGGGACGTCATGCTCAGTATATAGGGCTGGGGGAAGAGGAGGGAAGGGGGAGACGTTTGGAGTGATGGCGTTTGTCTTCCCAAGTAACCGTTACGCGTGAGGGAGCCCTGCTTTCCTGGAGATGGCTGAACACCTGCCTGCCCATGGGAAGGAGTGAATGAATTCCTTGTTTTGCTTTGCTTGGATGCGCGGCTTTTGCTTTACCTATTAAACTGTCTTTATCTCAACCCACGAGTTTTCTCACTTTTACCCTTCCCATTCTCTCCCCCATCCCACTGCGGGGGGAGTGAGCGAGCGGCTGCGTGGTGCTCAGTTGCCAGCTGGGGTTAAACCATGACAAGGGGGAATTTCTCACAGCTAACTTCAAGCATCCAAAGTAGTCTGAACGTCCCCAGACCTGCCAGAAAGGGAGGGAATCACAGGCATGCATCTCCACAGGAAGATTCATCCAGCCTACCTTAGACACCTCCCCAGGGTTGGGGTGATCATAGCTAACCCACTGCAGCAGCCTGCATGCCAGGACCAAGTATTCCCCCAAGTACCCAGGGTGGAACATGAGGATTAAGAAGGGACATGCCAGGCAAGTCATTTTGCTGCATCGCTGTCGAAATCTCAGTCTAGCTCAGTTCTGATATAATCACTGCAAGTCTCACTACAGAGAAAGAGTTCACCCTTCTTACGTAGCTATAGGAAGAGACAGGGATTTCCTCATCGACTCTCTGACAAGGGGAGCAGAACAGGCATTAAACCATGAGCTGACTGTACGTTAACTGTTACCTAATAGTGGGAAGAAGTCAAAGCCAAAGAATTGTAAATTTGAGAGGGAAAGAAGGAAACGGACTGTAGGAGGAGAAATCAAATCCCCCTCCATGCATGTAAACCAAATCCGAGACTGGTAGCTGGCACTCAGGACAGCGCTGCCTGTGACGCAACAGTGTAACATGAACAGCTTACCTGTAATGCCTCAAAAAGGTCATACATGTTCACTGGCGGGAGGGATGCTGGTAAGGTGTCTCCAGAGCACGCTAGGAGTAGAGCTGCCTGCTGCTCAGCATCATCGGGCGGGGGCTGGGGAGCTAGACTCTGACCGGCAGAAGGTGTCGCACAGGTTGGAGGGCTGTAGACAGAGCAGGCAGTAAAGCCTTCCAGTCAAGAAAATAGCATCACCTTTGGAAGTCACACAGGAGGGGCTTGGCCGCAGGGTTTGCTTTTCTGTATCAGTTGACTTAGCCCTTATGTACTTAAGATTATTTCAGCTGTTATTAAAGTCTCTTTAAAATTCCAGTTTAATAAAAATAGTGCAAACTAATCCTCAACGTGCTTCAAACCTGCTTTGTAACTGATCTCTATCGGGCAACTTGTTATTTACAGCCAATAGTTTCTACCCAGCGTAAAAATTAAGGCACCCACAACACTAAATTGAAAGACATTAGCTGTTAGGCAGAGTTTTGGAGTGGATTGCGTTTGTAGTGCTATAATCAAATCTTAAAACACCCACGACCTCCTGTCAACTGCTAGAAGCTGTCACAGACAAACACAACTGCCTTCTCATACACACACGCTGCCAGATGCGCAGCACAAGCTGTTTGACATTGAGACTCTGGAAAACAAGATGACCTTGAAGCTCTGCTAACTGAAAAGGCCTGCCAAGGAACCATAAATACATTTGGATGCAGGAAATGACAGGATGGCAGTGTCCCACAGGTCTTCACTGACACTGCATTC
>NW_008824411.1:4912265-4915501 GCF_000699105.1 Pygoscelis adeliae | reverse complement strand
CCAGCACAGCAGCAAAATTCCTGTGTCGCTCACTTACAGCTTCCAAAAAAGAAGTACTTTCTAGGGACATTCAGAGGGCCAGGGGTCACCTTCATAAATTGATGGACAAGCACAGGCAAGAGAGACTTAACACTGTCCTAAACTCCACTGCTGAGAAATCCCCATATGCTCCCTCCCTGCTTAGCTGTACAGTCCTCCGTACTGATACCTTCTTAGTGCGTGAAAGCTAGACACCATTATTAACAGGTTCTACTAAGTAAAAAGAGAAACGAAACCATGGAGCAACTAGCAAATTGTATTTGAAATTAGCAGTGTGCTGAGAGCTCCTTACCACTCAATTAAATTGTTATAAGCAACAACACTGTTCTTCAGATATGGCTGAGGATTAACATTGCTTCCGAAGGCATACTTGAAATGGCCATCTCTCAGACGATAGGCTTTCCGCCTCGATATCACAGATGTCAGAATATCCTTAAGATGGTTCTGCAATGGAAAACAATCTTATTATGGATGCCGATTTATCCACCCTACCAAGCCACAACTAGGAGAAGTGCCTCACCAATTGGCAAGACAGAAGTAGTGCTGCTAGGACCACAAGGACCTAAAGACTAAGAGAACAAGTTACAGCACGTTTTCACTCTCTGATACAGTTGGATACAGAGAACACAGCACTGTGCAAGAGTACTGAAGCATTAGTACGCAAACTGTGCTGTACTGTATGCAAACTGTACTTTAATATGTGATGTGCTGCTTCAAATGTCAAAGAGGTTTCTTAAATGCTAGGAAATTCCCAACCCCGGATCCCTTTGATAAACAGTTAAGAGATTTCATAATTGGCACTAGATGTTACACTTGTACTGAAATACTGGCCCTAAAACTACCGCGAAAAGCCACTCAGTCCTCTTTTTCAGACTGTTCAGTTGCCTGGAAAGTGCTGGAGAAGCAACTGTCTGAAAAAACAGGCAGACAGCTGCTTCTTAATTTGGCCTCACTCCCAGATGGGGAATTCAGGTTGGCCTCCACATCCCGACTCCAGGAAACCATCCGCACATCAACGCTCCAAGTAATGGCTGTCTCATTCCTGGGATATGTCAGATAATGCACCACTGATGGCCAAGACCAGCCACAGCAGACACTTCACCTACAGATATGACCTGATTCTGTCACTTCACTTCCATGCCAGATACTTGCACCTATAACCAATTTTTTTGTATAGAACTGTTTAAACTGGAGCTCCTGTTCTGCCCCTGCTTTTAAGTGACAGGAACAGCATTTTCGGAAACAGCTACTTAAGCATGCCTGGAGTTCTTCATATGCAAGTACTTCAAAATTAACACTTGCAGGCAGAAATCCATGACTTTACATCTATGATGCCACAAAGCTGGAAGCCCTTTGATTCTCACCTTACTCCTCCCGAGGCAAACGGGCAATTAGAGAAGCAGGTTTCCTCTCCCCGCTGAGGGACGCTACCCCATACGGCACACAAGAGCCTTTTGTTGCTGGTGTAATGAGAACACTGCTGCTGCCCAGCCCAGTCTCACCTCCACAGCATAAACAACTGCGGTCACTGCCTCCTCTGTGACATTGTCTAGCCCGTGCTCATACGCGGTTACGATCATCCTTCCTTCTAACTGGCCACGTGTAGGAAGCATCATGGTATGAGAACACAGCTTCAAATCGTCATCCTCCTGAGGATCCTTTGCCACAAATTGCTGGGCTCCAGACAACGGATTCTGAGGCTGGAACCGGTGCTGTTATGAACACAACATTAGAGCATAAGAAGATAAATACTCGGTCAGACCCTTTGGTTCATCTAGCCAGACATCCCTTCTCCAGTCAGAAAGCAAACGCCTGTAAAAATGTATCACAGTAGGACAAGCAGAGTGATATTCCTCCCCAGGATACTCTCCCAGCCCCCAGTGATTTGTGACTGAAAAATTTCTGAGCCGGTAATGGTGTTCTTTTATTAAACAAGGACAAGCCCGTGAACTTGTCCAGCAGCACCCTGAACCACCTAAATTTTGGGTATCCACAACATCCTGCAGCAAGAAATTCTACAGTGTAACAACACACGACATGAGGATTCACCTCTCCTCTGGTTTGCTCTGTACTTCCCACCTGCTAGATTAATTTGATTCTCCTGTAAGTCTCAAATGTCATTGTCCCTTTTATCTCTGTTCATGCTATCCAGGCCAGTGATGATTTTATGGACTTTCACATCTCTCAGTCACCTCCTTCTATGCTGAAGAGTTCTCGTCTATTTAGTAATTTCTTGTACAGAAGGGTGTATTTTTACTTACTAACTGTACAGTTTCCATCAAGATTAAAAACCATGATCCTAAGCTTATGTGATTCTTAAGTGATTCTTACATTTCTTTAAAGCCTTAAATGCAACAACTTAGCCAAATTCCAGTTCTGAATTGCATACTCTAGTCTTTCCATGCACTTTCAATACTCTAAGCAGAGCTGTGTTACTGAGCAGCCACTGATTCTGAGATGGATTATGGCTGTTTTTCAGAACTGACTTGGTTATTTAGAAAAACCATCACAGAACAGGAATTCATACCAGAAGGTGGCAACCCCCATTTCCCAGGCCACATGTATTCCAGCACAATTCCCTTGATATGCTAGTATCTCAAGCTCTGAGTGCTTGTGGCAGCTCCCGGGAAGTCTCAGTCCTCAGGTAAAGGGGGGAAAAAAGCAGACAGGAATGATCGATCCTTGGGCCCAGACAGGCACTTGGCCCAGCCCCAGCCCACAAAGGTACAACATGGCCCTGGCTCATCAAGTACTCCCACAACTCCTGTCCCTCAGCTTGCCAAGCCACAAATCCGGTGGCTCTGGAAGGACGATTGCCACGAGGCTCTCATGGGGCATCAAGACAAACACATACTTTAAACAACGAATATACAGCAAAGTGGATTTCTTGCATCTTAGTTTCAGGAAAGGAAGGGGGGCTGCTTTATTCAAAGGACAGTGTGGCATTTAACTCAGACTGAAAAACCAATCCACCCACTAATGATGTGAAAGCAGGTTTCCCTCCCTGTAATTCTGAAGACTTACGCTTTCATTACAGGAAAGCTACATGCCTGTATGCCTGGAAAAAAAGACCTTCAAAACGTCAGCAACTCTTAAAAGGAATGTGGTTTGGGAGAACAGAAGCCAATTGGAATGAATCTAGTGGTCATTCACGGCTGTTATTCTGACCAGTGAGGGAAACATCAGGAAATATCAAG
>NW_008824411.1:4906969-4912227 GCF_000699105.1 Pygoscelis adeliae | reverse complement strand
ACAAGCCCATTAATCATAACATACACTTCAAACAGGACTTACTACCAAGCATTACAGGAATATGTATATAAACACACATCAGAAACGTGGTGTAACGTAGGGGTATCCAAGTAAACCAAATTCCAAGACTTCCCCTACGTCACGACTTGCTTCTCAAACTCTCCTCCACTTGCTACCGAAAAGTTACGGTGAAGTTTTAAAACAAAAAGATAACACAGGCTGCCATCAGTATTCAGGTCGCAGCTGTGAACACTGCAAAATATTTCAGCAGTTTCTAAATACAACGAGCCTTCAGCTGGACTCACATCCCTTTGAAACACTAGTCTCTGAAGCGCACACGTATAATGCTTAATTATAGTCCCTAGAAGCGTGCTACGCACTTTGGCTGAGCCAAGCTAACTCCTCACAGTGTAAAAGCAGGAGGTTTCACACGCCCACCTTTCTCCCCTATCCTCAGCCATATGGCTGCGCCTTCTTCCTTTGCGCTGGCTTTGGCATTCATCCAACCACAAGGAATGCTGATCCGCTGAATAAACCAGCAAGAAAAACTTGGGGTTTGGGATCTTTTTTGCTTGGTTAGTTTTCTGCCTTGTCAGAGAACTGAGCCGGACCACAAGGTGCTCAGACACCTGATAAATCTGGCTCAGTAAGAGACAGACACTCTCCCTTTCAACAGACTGTTAATTCAGTTTGAACCTCTTATCAAACCCCACCTGTGGAAGACAGTGCCCCATCCCGATCCTCTTTCACACGAGGCCCCCCCCCCGCCACTGGTCTAGCAGCGCAGAAACAATGGTAGAACAGACATGTGACAGTACCAGACGGATGTACAGAGCCTTCGCTGCAAATTAACTGGATCTTGTGCGTTTCTCTGCCACGTACCAGAAGACAGCATCTTTGCAAAGCATTTTCATTGTGAGACAACTAAAAACATTCCACCCAAGGAACATCTTATTTCTAACACTTTGGATTGTAGAGTTCTGCAGAGTGGATCATACAATCATGGAATTCTGCCTGACTGCCTGAATAAGTAGGAAGTCGCTCTTGCTTCAAGAATTTGGCAGATTGTGCAGTTGGTTCCTCGAATGCAAGCTTTTGCAACTTTGACGTTTAGGTGTACTTCCATGGATTCTCTGGTGTCTAACAAAGCCAGGTCACATTGTAGCCTTTCTCCCAAGAGGCTTCCATGAGGGAGGCAGCAGAACTTTCGCCATCCCTGGTAGTAACAAAACCGCATGCTGTGCAGAGCTCTTCACCCCAACAGAACGTCAGAGAGCCACAACCATTTGACTGGGGACACTTACATCAAACTTTTGTCGAACCGAAGAAATCTTTTTCTTTCCTTTGAGTTTTCCAGGTTTAGTTGCAGAGCCACCTGGCCATGGCAGAGATCCAGCACCTTCTACAAATTGAAAAGAAAAAAAAAAAAACCACTCGATAGGTGTTGCTGATTTAGGGCCAGGATGGAACTGTCCACACAGGAAAACCCTTAATATTTGGTCCCCAGCTAAGCCTTAACCCAAAACCAACAGCCATAGCTGAGAGGAAGGACTTGTCAGGGGAGAATGCTTTTGGCAGCCTTTCCCTTCCTTTGGCAGCCCCCTGCCAGCTTGACTCACTCATGACCCATTACTTAAGCAGAAACTTCTGTCCACACACTAGCCAAAAACCCATGGCAGAAGGAGAGAGATGAGCACAGCCTCCAAGGAAAGCCACAAGGAAGGAACAAGCCATTTGTTCCATCAGGAACGTGACAGGAGCTTGCCCAGAGGGGGATTCTCCTCCAACCAACTCCTGGATCAGGTCAGATGCTAACCAGCAGGATTGAGCAGTCTGACTCATTACATCTGCCTTTACAGTTCCCCATCAGCTTTAGCAAGCCTTGTCTCAGACGCTTGTTAAACGTCATGACTGATCATTGCTGTTACACTGAGGGGAAAGGAGAGGCGGGAAGAACTGCAAAGGCCACTGAGCCCAGGAACAGGACAACACCAACGCGAGCAGTAAGCTTGTGACTGACCAGAACTGGCAACCAGCTGAAAAAGAGATTACTGTGTAGTACCAATAAATAAATACATTTGGCCACATCACCTTGATGAGACTGCTCAAAAGTCCACTGTATGCTGTTTGACAGCTATACCTACAGTAGGCCAAACCACGTCCTGATAATCACACAGCTCTTGCCAAGAACAGCCTTGCAGATTTTTTTTATGAGTTTACAGGCTCCGTGCACAATTCCTTCAGGTACATTGGGGCTTAAGACAATGTTGCATTGGATGCGTATGCGCTTGCTGACAGCGAACAAGAAGTGCAACCCAAAGACTGGACAGCCCTCTTGTGGCTACAGAGGCAGCCTCTGCTTTGTGTCACCAGTATCTTCCTTTGGTTTTGCACAGCGAGCGAGCGCCCTGTTTCCTCCAGAGCAGAGCGTGCCCTGTGCCGGGGTCCCTGCCCACCTGCAGGGAACTCCGACAACTCAGCCCTGAAAGTACTTTAGTCACCTCCGAAGTGGAGGCTGGAGCTCTGCTGCCAGGCGGTGCTGACAGCACGGCGTCTCAGACATTCCCTGGCCGC
Organism: Pygoscelis adeliae; assembly: GCF_000699105.1. NCBI lineage: Eukaryota > Metazoa > Chordata > Aves > Sphenisciformes > Spheniscidae > Pygoscelis > Pygoscelis adeliae. The sequence continues at coordinate 4,909,653 of NW_008824411.1, read as the reverse complement.
AACTGAGCCACCATTTGCCATTTCCTCCAGACATGGACGAGAAGTGACAGCAGCCATCCCACGACTCACCATTCACAACTTGGCCAGCCTCCGGCACCTTCACTGAGTACTGACAAACAACCAGTTCTGGTTCTCTCCTCTTACCGCAGGCTGCCACGGCTCAACACCAGCTTCATGCCAACCGGCATGTTTACCTCTGGCTCTCGCAACTATGTTTAATTTGCTGTAATCAAGAATTCATAAATACAGTTATACTACAGCCCTGTTTATAGTGAACGAGGCTGGCTGGAAGTCCTTGGCTATGTGGAGCTTCCCACACTCATGGTTGGAGCATGAGCAGTGTCTTCTGCCATGAAAAAAAACTTCTAAACCATGACTTTAAGGATCAGGCTAAAACAGAGGATTCAGGTGAAGTTTATGAATGGCCAGCTGCTAAGAAGGGGTTAGAAACAACCCCCCACACACACACACAGATGGCATATTCTCCCTATAAAATAGAAGTTTCTTGAAAAGTTTAGCTACATCTTATTAGTGAGGTGAAAACCAATAGTCTACAACAAACCCTGTTGTCAAAATCCACCAGTCAGGTACAGGAAATTAAAAGATAATAAACAAACCCTCCCCAAAACTCATGAAGCTGGTGTCACTACTCATCACTACGTTGCAGTAGAGGCCTAACAAGAGAGTGTGGTAAAGCACTGTGGACAATCACTGAAGGACCACTCTCGCCCTCCATCGAGATCTCAGTACTTAGACCTTAGGATCTATCAATATAACGCTACTTCTCTCACGGGATGTTTTCCTCTTTACAGATGAGTCCCTTCCTCCTCCTCCTCCTCTCCTCCATAGCAGGTCAGACCCTTTCTAGGCAGGTGTGTTAAGGACAGACACAGGAATTACCTGGCCCACTTCAAAGCTTTCAATAAAAGCACATCTCTCTAGCTCATAACGTCACCCCACCCCAGGCCCTTCCTCTTTGTCAGAAGTCTCATACAGCTCCTTCACAGCCTCACTTACAAAAGTATCCTTAGCTAACTGTGTGACTGGGTGGCAGAGACAGAGAAAGTAGAACAGATAGAGACAGAAAAAGCAAACACCACCATTTTACCTGACAATGTATTACAGATGAATAGGTTCTAGCAGAGTCCGAATTTTAAAAATGCCTTATTTTAAAAAAATAACATAGTAACTTTTGAACTAAATGGCAACTAAATTTTTAGGCTTTGACAGTAGACCCTGAAAGATGCAACTTAATTGAATCTCAGCCTGCACATTTAACAAAAACTTAGCCACACTTAGCTCAGAACAAGGGAAAGGTGAGATACAATCTCCTATTCCCCATTATAAAGAGACCAGAGCAGAAATTTTTTGGCTCCTTTTCCAGGTTTTCATATTACCAAGCCTGACTTGCACTAGATGCAGAAAGCAAAATTTCCCTCTAGTATTCTAAGAAAACCAGTACTTGCCTTCCTGGCCACAAATGACAAGGCTTGGTTGGCTCAGGTGTGAAGCTTCAGAGATGTTAGCATTTTTTATTTAATCTTGCTAGCAAGAGAATTAGATGTTAACAAGCCACAGCGATGGCTGCTGATATGCCTTCGAAGATGAACAACAGATAGGAGTTTTTTTCTAAGAACCGCCACACCTCTCGGTGATGGCACCAGCCAGTCCAGACAGTGTGTCAGGTTTTCCTGACGTGCTGCACCAGCACCACACAGGAAGAAAGGACAAAGATAAAAACAGAGAAAGTCATGACAGAGAAAAGCAGCCAGGCACTGGAAACACGCATTTTCCCACCCTCGTTTATTTGATCTTCAGTTGGGTGTTTTGGTTTTTTTTTTTTACCTTCTTGCAGGGACAAGGGTTTAGTCAAATATAGACCCTCCTCTGTCAACAACTCACACACATTTTCTTCCTTTTCCTCCCTTCTCAGCTCTCTGGAGAGAAGTGGAACACGAGCAACCTGAGCCCGTCTCGCAGTTGGCAGCCCTTCAAGCAAAGCCTGTGGGCAACCCTGATATAATAAAATGCTCCTGCTATCCCAGCAAGAGTTCTAATTTGCTGAACCATCTCTTAGTTGGCTCCAGATTACTAGTAAATAAATTAAATCCTTACATTGCTAACTCAAATGCTTGCAATTGTCCCAGTTTTATTGTTAACATTTAGCTAAGGAGTGAGGTAACAGTTCAAGTGAGATACGTATTAATTCAAGAAACCTTGCTAACTTGCTTGTTGCAATCATCCAACAAACAAGGTAAGCTTAGTGAGCAAGTCCATGCAAGGTTAAGAAAGGCTTTAAACTGGAGTTCCTCTTGATGGAATTTTTGGGGGAAGAAAAAGCCCAGACATAAAAATTCAGAGAAGCACTTCTGAAAATATTGGTAAAAAAGAGAGTACCAAAGAAACAATTTTCTTGTAATGGGAAGTGTGCCACATCACTGAGGCTGGTATAGCCAGCCTAAAACCAACATTAAGTCACTCTCTAGTATTTTGGATGGCGTGCTTCTGGGAAGTTCCTCTCTCTTCAGACACTTTCACAGCTTCCCAGATATGTTACAGCTGGGTGCCGCTCGAGTATTTATGGGTGTCTTTACAAACATGGCTACCAGAGGGAACAGCATCACCCATTTTTAAAAAGGGCACAGAAGTCAGATTTAGGATTCCTCAGGATCCTGCTGTGCTTT
>NW_008824411.1:4903021-4906929 GCF_000699105.1 Pygoscelis adeliae | reverse complement strand
ATCAGAATAGACTTAAACCTTCCTCCCTCTCCACCAAGTCCTAAATATCCTGTGCCACACAGGCTGTTGAACTGGGATATGAAGTTTGCACAACCAACAGCCTATGCAGATGAGAGGTGGAAATGAACAGCATTCTCACAAAGGGTAACATTCACCCAGTGTTCCCTTATAAGCCCAGGTGGAACCACTACTACCAGAGGCAGCAAAATTTGGATCAGATGGGTTTGTTTGCATCGTTCAACATGTGTTACAATCGCTCCTTAAAAATATCTTCTCCAAAGTTTCCTATTCCAATTGCCACAACATCAAGTATGCCTGTAATGCTGACCACACCATTTTTTTTAAAATACAAACTGGCATTTTAAAGATGGTTCTTTCCCCCTTGTCTCTCTCACATGAAGGTGGAAAGTACATGCATCAGTAACCCTTGTGATGGCATGCCAAGTTCATCAAGCACACTTCTTTAAAGTTACTTGTTTCCATGAATCATGAAGTAAACACCTTCTACCCAAGACAATGGTGGAGACAAAAGCCTGTTAGCTTTCCATTCTTACATGGGGAAAAAAGAAAAAAAAAAACAACAAAAAACTAGCAGGTGCAGGGGGGAGAAAAAGAAATCTAGACATAACATCTAGCATTCCACTCGTACTGCACTTTCCTGGGCTTGCATGTACAATCCGCTACACCACACACAGCGGACTGGCAAGTAAAATGTGTGTGTAATATAGATCTACCAGTCAGTGGCCCAGAAAGAGGTATGTCAGTAGAGATTAGCTCCAAAATCGTTGGGAGACTCTGCATTGATCTGAGGAGAGCAAAACAGAGACTCTAGAAGGGACTAGTAGTATGTACTGTTAACTGCAGAGCACTAAACCATGTCTTTAAGAACACACACACGATTAAAGTGATTTTTTTCAAGCTGGCTTATGGAGATCTGTGGGCACAGAGCCAACAGAAGCCTGCCTGAAAGTAGTAGAGGTGACCAGCTGGTCAGCTGGCACTCCGTTACATGCTCTGACCAATCTGCCGAAGCACTACAAAGAAGGGTTCTTCAAGGGCTCTTAAAGAGAGTAAGCTTCAATGGGACAAGAGGAAAAGTCCTTGCAAGGACTTGAAATTGAAAAGGTCAGGCAGGAAGTAATGAGCATATGGAAGACACCTGTGGAGCACCACACTGCTTTGTGCCAGGGCTCCTACTCTTAACACATTCCTGGACAGCCTTGAAAAAGGGGGTACTGGGGAGCTGGCGGAGTTTGCTGACAAATCGGAGGTATTCAAGCCAGGGAAGATGAAGCCTGACCAGACGGCTGCAGAAGAGCTGCACAAGACTAAGTGACTGAATAAAGAGACAAATGAAATTCAATGCAGTTAAGCAGAGAGTGGTGCACACAGGAATAAACAACCCCAACTTTAGTCGCACAGCAATGGGCTCTAACCTGACTACCGCCACTCAGAAGCAAGACCTCTGAGCCACGATCTCTGCTGCAACACTGACATCAGCTCAGTGCTGAGCTCAGAGAACGCAGGCATTCTCTCCCTCCCCCTCCTAATGTAGATTCAGCTACTTCAGGTAATACTCACAGGGGAATGACTGTTCTTGTGCTTTCTTTTTATAATCCAGCTATAAGTACTCCAAGTCAAAAGCAAGGAGCAGCAAGATTTAGACATAAATCTTCTGAATTACATGAGTGCAGACCACTAAGAGGACAAGTCTGGCACTCAAAAGGTGTTTGTAAAGTTCAAGAGCAAACAAAGCAAGTTTGGAGGTGGGGGAGGTTAGCATTTAATTAGCACAGCTGGTATAGTTAAGGACCAGCTACCACACAAAAAGCTGTGGGTATCCATAAATTTTGCACTTTTTCCTTCCTCTAGCTACATCATATACCCTAATACCAGGTATTCTCTCATTTCAAAAAAACTCATCTCTCAGGTCTCAGCCCATCAGAGCTACAACAATTTTCTCTCCCTTACCACACAGCAGTTTCAAATCTTGAATTGCAGCTCAGTTGTCCTTCCTATCAGATCTCTGGATTGAGAGTTCTTTTGAAGACCAAACAAAACATATCTTGCAACCTGACAACAGCCATTCTAAATGCTTACAAAGTTAAAAAGTTAACTATCATCTGCAGAAGGTTGGGCTAATTGGCCACAGCTCAATCAAGACACACTGTAAGCATTCCCAGCAAGCATTTTTCTATCAGATACATACTTGATTTCAAGATCAGTCGGGAAAATCCAGTTCCCCAAAATTACATCCCCAGCAGAGAGAAGAACAAAGAGCATCACCAAGTTCAGAAGAGAGAGGAAGCGGTAAGCAAAGCAGATCAAAGACAAAGCAGCACCTCTCTTTACACTTCAGCTCACAGCACCACCTAATCCAGAAATCAAACCAGCTTACCGCACACAGCAATCCAGCGTTAGCCTCTAATCAAGCACACGCAGCTTATTTATAAAAGCATCTCTGCTGAAATCAGCTGGATCGCTACTTTGCTACCCTTTTGCCTGCATGCCAAAAACAACGTGAATATTAAGGCTCAGAAAATTGGAGTGCCTTGTACAAAACTGACCAAGCACACATGTGGCAAAGCGTTACTACCCAATCGTTTTTAATGAGGCTTCTCGGGACTTACCTGGTGCAGAAACCAAGATCTGGCATCGGGTAAGAATAGCCAGGAGGAAATCGTTGTGAGAGTGGACTGCGTAAAGACAGACAGTTCATTAGCAACACGTCAGTGCCCAGAGGCACCCCCTCAAAGCAATCTTAAAGTAGCACGCTATGCCTTTCCACAGTCATGTTTTCCCCACATGCTTTCAATTTAAGGTTTTTTTGAGAGTTTTCTTCTACTGGACCCAGAATCTGCTACCTCCACACCAACAAAAAGGATACCACACATGGCACGGAAACAAGTTAGGTCACTTCTCAGCGTGCCACACACACAAATCCAGCCCTACAGCATGCAACATGAAACATCTGGTGTTTTCAGCCAGTCAGAGGAGGACCAGCTGTCCCCCCGCCACACAGACTTCTGGTAGCAGGGCTTTTGATTTTGCTAGAAAAGGGCCAGTAAGAGCCAGCCCCAAGAAGGTGAAGCTAAGTCAAATAGGTTCTAGATAAAATGCAACTTCCTCGCAGAAGGGTTACTGGAACAGAGTAATTGCGCGTTAGAAAGAGCAAAGACGAACTTCATAAGCCAGAGGGTTACACAATCCTCTTTGGCCTTTGAACCCAAGCACCAACAAACTCCCTGCCCTTCCCCACAGGGATCATGAACATGGAAGTCAGGAGCCTCCACAACGCGCTCAGCAATGCCCGCCAATGTTGGCAGACCCACACAGAGGTGAGGACAAAGGAATCTCACCCGTCAGCACTCCAGTCTGCCACCCCCAAAGGCCAGGAAGGGGATCTGCCTGCTGCAAAATCGCCTGGGTGAACTCGAGGTTTCCCTCCCCCACTTCAGCCACACTACCAGTTCAAGTCCCAACCAAAGGGAGAGTGCAGTATGGAAAGGACTGGGTCTCTACGGTGACATAAAAAAAAAAAAAAGGTTTTCGGTTGCTGGGACAGCATATTTTACCTTTTTACCGTATTTACACAAGGCCAAATTGCTTGTCAGTGCCGGGGCCACAAAGGGACTTCCCCCTGCAGGCCAAGGCACCTCCCACCTTTTTAACTCTATTGCTACCGGAGCCCTGGCCGTTCTTATTTCCCTCGCAGCAACTTCCCTGTCGGGGAGGCAACATGCAGCCGGGAGGAGCTCCCCCCAGGCCTAGGAGGGGCAAGGCAGCATTACAGCTGGCAGAAAAACAAACACAAGATGGCTTTTTACCATTGTCTTGCGTGAGAAGCCTGCGTGCTTCCAGGTCAAACTCCTCTTTACTGATCTTTTGCTTGAACCAGAGCTTCAAGT
>NW_008824411.1:4889994-4901858 GCF_000699105.1 Pygoscelis adeliae | reverse complement strand
GGCAGCTGGACGCTGCCATCTTCCAGGGCGTGCGGTGGGGAGGTGCGTGCGGGCTCCTCCGAGCGGGCAAAGCCACCCCTCTCCCCCTTCCCCCATCCCCTCCTGCGGGCTGCACGGCGAGACGATGAGCCGAGCTCGCTGCAGGTGAGCCAAGGCCTCGAGGAGAGGGAAGAGGTGCTCTGAAAACGGCAGAGCCCCGGGGAAGGGAAAAGCCAGGCTTGCCAGAGCAGCGCTTAGTCCAGGCCGGTCCCAGAGATCAGCTCACGTGTCACGTACGTCCCTTGTGAGTGAGCCCGGGCAGGCGAAGGTGTCTAATCGAGCAGTGGCGAAGGACTCTGGTCCTGTTTGAGCCCGACGTGGAAAGCCACGTGCCTTCAGCTGCTGCTTCCCACAAAGCCTGTTGCTCCATTTCTGGCACGAGCGGGAGGGTGCTGGCACAGCATGTCTGGGACTCGCTCCCGGCAGCGCTTGGCAGGCTTGAATCGGTGTTTGAGTCCGCTTCTGTCAGCGTCGTGAGCTCGGGCAAATGGGGAAAAAGGAACCCTCTTAGCGAGAAAATAAGCTGCAGGCCTTCCTAAAACTGGCTGTCCCAGCCTGACCACCCACGTGGAAGCTTTTTTGGCCAGCTTCTGCTCGGTTGTTTGCTGCCTTTTTATTCAAGTAGTATACCTATTGTATAAAGCGACTCGTAGCACCAGTGGCCGGGTAGCTGCCCCGTAACTTCATGGCGAGCTGTGGCAACTGCACGGCTCTGGCAGAGCTGCAGGGTGCCTCATGTGATCCCTCCAGCTCCGTTCCCAAATCTCTAAGACAGGAGTTTCCCCAGCCGCTGTGGCATGCGGCTGTATTTACTGAGTGCTGGGGGCCAGGTGAAGAGCGGCGCAGTAAGCCCTGTGCGTGTTGAGCTGAGGAATGGTGCAACACTGGCAGGGAATTTTAAGTGCTGGGGGTGACTTTGTGTTAGCCTCTGGAAACTCCTGAGAGCTGGGAGCCGTTTTGCCATAAGCCCATCTCACTGCTGGGCTGCATTGCTGCCTTTCTCTGTGCGCCGGTTGCCTTGCCTGTAAAGTGGGATGACTTGTATCTGCCTGCTCTAAAGACTGCAGAATCCACTGATGGGAAGCAGTGGGCAAAAGCAAGGTGGCAGTGTTGTTGTAATTGTAGCCATAATGTGATGTTAACTTCTGGCCTCCCCTGTTAGTTGATTAATTCTTATTTTTTCCATGAAGTACGTTCAGCAGCTCACAGCAGCGGTTGGGGTAAGGTTTGGTCCTACCCCGTTCTTTTAAGCTGCACGATATACATGGGTGTTTCTCCTCACAGTGGTTGACGAGGTATACAGGATGGTGAATAGCCTTGTAAACCAGTAATGATCTCTGCAATAACGTGGCCGGCAGGTTGGCATCTATGTGCCCTCGCACACGTGGTCTCTGGGGTACAGAGTGTACATGTGGCTCCCCCAAACTTCCTCACGTGGCATAGTATCCACCTCCACATCAGGAACGGTGGGCTATTCCAGCATCCCCTGGGGGATCCTGGAGGGAGAGGGGGACCAAGGTGCGGGGAGTTTCTCAGAGCATGATGAACAGGGCTCGTCTCATGAAGGCTTCTAGCGATAGGGAAGGAAATGTTCCCAGGACAGAGAGATGAGCTGCTCCTGCACCAGTCTCCGTGCAGTGCAATCTGTACAGCTTTTCATCTGCAGTACAAACCGGAATGACATCTTGCCCTAATGCCATCTCCTCTCATCTTTCAGATGGGGCATCCTCTTCTCCCACCCGAGAGACTTCACACCTGTCTGCACCACAGAGCTTGGACGAGCGGCGAAACTGGCGCCCGAGTTCAGCAAGCGCAATGTGAAGATGATCGCCCTCTCCATTGACAGTGTCCAAGACCACCTCTCCTGGAGCAAGGTACGGGGCGTGGGGAGGCGCAAGGGGAGCTTGCGCTGCTGCCTTGCTCTGAAGGCCAGAGGAGAAGCTCACGCAGAACAGAGCACAGGCTTGGAACTACAGATCTGCTGAGGATAACATTGTAAGACACTTGAATCCCAAACCATGTAGGATAGGAGGTGCTAAAATGCAGGGCAGGAACAGGAAGGTCTGCTCCATCTTCATGGAGCGCTCCACAAAGTCCAGGGCACTCTATGCACTGACACTTTGAAACAAGAGGAAAACAGTATTACTGCTCTACCACCAATACCTGAAAGGGTAAAAACGTATGTGAAGGTGGTGCCAAAAGCTCAGAGGAAGGCAATCTATCCACAGACCCTCAAAAAGTTCTGTAATAAAACAGGAAAGGAAAAGAGGCATCTGAAGTGAACAGGCAGTCTTCAAAGGGTGCAATTCGTGCCCAGGCAGGGAAAAAAAAACGGAGAACAAACAGGGGCATGTTAAATGTAAAACTACAAATAGGAGCATGTTAAATATAAAACCATCATAAGGGAGTATAAAAAAAAAGGGAAAGAAATAGCTTGCTGAAGAAACACAAAAGGAACTAATGAAAAACTTCAAATGCAGCCTTGGCAATGGTGTGCTGCCAGGGAGTATGACTCCAGGGCTTGTAGGTGGTAGGGGTGTAAAATAAGCATTTCGGACAGTTATGGCCAGAGCGTAACAATCTCTGGGTGAATTACCTGCCTGTTTCTTTGCTCTTAAAATTGGGATGTTGTCACGCATTTTCCAGGGGTGAGACATGCATGCAATAAGAGGTAGTAAAGGTGATCAATTTCCATAATCAATCAAACATTGTTTCATGTCTGACTGGCTTTAGAAAATTACCTAATTGCCTTATTGCTTAAGTTGACCTTCGTACCTGAGTGGTGCATGGCCAATGTTCCACCAGGCCTCAGAAGGGCCTGGGAAAAGCAGCATACAAATCCCACACCAGTTAATGAGGTTTCTGTGCTGGTCAAACTGGCTGAAACTACCAGTCAAATTAGCAGATAACATCCTGTTAAATATAATATAAAGTTTGGGTTTTGCTTTTGTAAGGGAGTCTCATCTCCTGGTTGGCTAGAGCCCTTTGAAGAACTATAGGGTACTGCCGACTTTCACAAACTCCTCAAATTTCCAAGAAGCTTTTCAAAGACATCAGCTTTGTGAAGGGCAGGCTCTTTTCTGCAGGGAGACAGGAGGAAGTGATAGGTTGTGTCAAGGGAGGGAAGCGGTGAGCTCCCTTGAGGGTCTGCAGGGACGTGTGGGGTTCAGCACACTTGGGTGACCTGGAAAAGAGATGAACCGTGAGCTGACTTTGCTGATGCTATGGAATTATTCAGCGCAACCTCAGGTAAAACCAGAAGAGGTTGCAGAACAGCCTCTCGACGCTGACTGATGGGAGGCAGAGTAGCACGTTTGGAAAACCTTCCAGAACAAGCACAGAGAAAGGCAGAGGGCAGTGGTCCGAGCTGTGGTGAGCTTTCTATCAGGCTGGGAGAGGCCTCCGAGACAGTGGTTTGGAAATGTCAGCTCAGCACTTGTCAAAAAGAAAACCATGAAAGGCATCCAGAGGAAAAGATCCAATTCGTGAGGACAAATGCATAGCAGACTGGAGTCTTCCATGCAGCCTGTGTTTGAAATCGCCCATCTCGCAGACTATAGGGGAACAAGAAAAGGTGCAGAGGGGGAACAAAGCTGCCTGCAGATTTGGGCAGGTTTGCTTCAGTGCAGGGCAACTGGGGCTCTTCAGCCTGGGAACGGGAGGACATGTCAGGCTGCGACACCGTGAGCAGTGCAGGGAGCATGGAGGAGCAATGAACGCAGCATGCGTGCATCGTGGAGGGCATAAGAGGACAGGGATGTGATTGCTCTGCTCTTAGACCTTGCCCGTATGTGTGATCCTTTTCCGTTGTCCTTGACAAAGCAGAGAAGAACTTCAGATAACGCAGGGAGCCAAAGTACTGAACTGGGAAGGCAGGTGTTAAGGTCTTCTGCAAGTCTGAGGTCAGGGGCAAGTGCCCCAAAGGTTCTCCTGACCAGCCATGGGGAAAAAAAGCTTAACAGAGATACCAAGCCTTGGCAGAAGTTGCCTGTCTGGACAAAAGCAGTCTGCATTAAATGCTAGATTGGGATCTAGAAACTGCAATTTCCTTCACTAAATCTTAACTTAGAGAGAAGTCCTAGGAGTGGGCAAAACTTTGGGCAGGCAGACCTCTCTGTGCAACATTCTTTTACATGCCTATGCTTTCTCTTTGGATGAAGCTCCTAGCAGTAGTGAGAGGATGAAGCTGTTTTTATCTGGAGCACACCCTGTGAGGAAGCAAATGGGCAGGAGGGATGGCTGAAATCCTGCATGAAACAACAAAGAAACTTCTGCTTGCTTTGCTGCCAAATTTCAGTGGGCAGATGGGGCCTGGAAAGGTGGGACCAGAGTATAGCCAATAATTCTCATGTCACTTTGCTCAGCTCTGCTTTCCCAGCCAAAGATGTCACTGCTGTTCTTAGTCATCCCTAGCCAAGACCCAGGGGCTTGCTCCAGGATTCAGAACAAATGTGTAGCTCGGCCAGGGATTGATCCCACTCTCCTACCTCCCCAGTCTGTGCACTGCTTCTCCAAGGGTTGGCTGAATGCATGAGCTCCTTAAGCAGGGTTGACTGGCATGTGCTGTGCATGTCAGAGGAGGTTTCAATGCTCTCTTTGGCCACTGATGCCTTCACCTTGGTGAGTCAGGGGTGAATAAATCACTCCAGTGATGTCTGGTTTCAGCTGGGACTCTGGAAAAAAAAATAGTTCATAGGGAAGTGAGTGAGCCTTGGGTGTCTTATTGCAAAATAGGGTGGGGTTTATGAGGCTGTTTTGTACAGAGATCCCCAGGTCATGAAATTACGTGCATTTTGGAATGAGTTACAGTCCATAGGATTCGGATATTGCTTCTCAGAAGCTCTCTTCATCCTCCAGCCCCCACTCTGAAGGGGGGGCGGGGCGGGGAGGGTGTCACTGTCTGACCTTCATCTACAGCCGCCTGTGACTCTGTGGGGCATTCAGAAGCATTTCGCCTGGGCTGGCCTCTCCGGCTCTGCTGTCCTTCCCTGCTCTGCTTTGGCAAGGCAGGTCTGCAGGAGAACAGAACCGATTCCTTCCTTCCAAGGCAGGCCTGACCACAACCCAGCCAAGAATAACAGCCCCTTTTTGCAGTGCAGTGCTGACTCAGTGCTTTCTCCCTGGGGAGAAAACAAGCAAAGAGAAAAGCTGAAAGGAAACATCTTGCCACGTGTGCACCACTTGACCTGCTTGCAGCATCCTGAGCAGCCAGGACAGGGTTACAGCCCCTTATGTCACCACCGTCAGCCTAGGAGGGCTGAGGAGTGGTGCAGGGCCTGCCTGCTCTTGCTGCCTCTGGCGTGCTGAGCAGCAGTGGGCAGTGCCAAAGGGCAGCATTTCCAACCCTGCCCTCCCCGAGTTCCCTCTGAGCAGGACCCAGCCTGCTGGGTTCAAGGCCCACGTTCAAGGCCCAGGGAAGGCAGAGAGACTTGTACATTCAAATTATCAGCTCAGATGATAACGTACCACAGTGGTGCGCGGGAGGCTTGCATCAGCACTGGAGTCAGTTTTGTCCCCTTGTAGCGTAAAGAGGATGGAAGGAACAGGCAGCTCTGTTCTAGGGCAGAAACCTTGGATTAAACTTGCTTTGATGCTGGCAGCTGCTCTGCTTGTGCTGCCTTGAGCAGGCTCCTCCCAGCCCTGCTGTGGCTCAGCATGACCCGAATGGGTGGTACCACAAACTACAAGGATAACTTGAATGCTTTGGCCAAGTCCAGACCAGATTCAGAGACGCTCAAAATACAGTTTCCCTGTGAAGCAGGTCAAGTTTGGACTAGCACAGAGAGCAACTTCATAAACCACGGTCACAAGGGAGAGCCTGCACAGCTGTGGAAGGGGATGGTTTTCTCTTCTGTCCCAGCCATAGTTCAGAAAGGAGCATGCAGTGTCCCAGCACCTGCACTCAGACTTTCACTCTGTTTTCAAGAGCCTTTAGTTAAGTAAGTTAGCAATGGCTTGCTGAATGGAGCTGGTCCCTTGGATCAGACCTGTGAAGTGTTCGACACTTGACCTTCGTTAGCTGTAGAGTTGCTGGTTTGCTCTGCCACTAGAGAAACTGTTCCTTAAGAGCACAGTCCAGTTCAGGTGTGACACCAACACATCTGTAAGTAGTGCTAGATCACTTACTGGGAGAGGGTTGAAAGAAGGACACTTCTGTTCTCAGGGAAAGGTGAGTAAATCTCCCAGTGTCACCAGCATGGGCAGGACTTCTGTTTCTCTGTACCCACTTCCTGGGCAAAGCAGCTGGTCCACAGGCAGTTCCACAGGTGAGCGACAAGGTGCGAGCATAGACAGCCTAACAACTAACCTCTAAGAACAAGGCAGAGTCCGGCCTGGCACACAGGTTTCTGGTTTGTCACCTGGTTTCTGGAAGCAGAGAAACTTCATGGAAGGCCATGAGCCCCTGGCTGTGCTGTCCCAGCCTGAGACTTTGGGGCCAAGCAAGTCACAAGCTCCTGTAGAGCAGCTGCTGAACGTGTTTCTGCATGGCCCCTCTGCAGGAGCTTGCCCCACCCTGCATGGAGGTCTCCTTGCCTGGCCTCTGTCTCCCGTGGTGGTACCCACAACAGGGAGCATGAGTGTGCCAATGGTTTTGTCTCTGCAGGACATCAATGCATACAATGGGGAACAACCTGAGGAGAAACTCCCCTTCCCCATCATTGCTGATGCAAAGCGGGAGCTCGCTGTCAAGCTGGGCATGCTGGACCCAGATGAGCGGGACAAGGATGGCATGCCCCTGACTGCTCGCGTGGTGAGTACCTGGCCCTGGAGCACCGCTGCATGGCAGCCTTCTCAGCAGTAGGCATCGCCTGCTGTCCTGCCCTGTGTCTGTGGGGCTGGACTTGAAGATGGGGGCAGCTTACCTGGATGGACATGACCATCTTCAGGAGCTAGGTTGACTTCCTTGGACTAGATCCATGGGTTGTGCTGCAGGAAGAGGCTGGTGCAGCACTAGCCTGCCGGCAACAGCTCCATCTTGCTGTTGACGCCAGCTCATCCTGGTTGTGCCTGTCCTAACATAGAGGGGACAAAAGTGCTTGATCTGCGGGACTTTCCCTCTCCCCTCCCATGCTTGCATTAGAAGGGCACAGGTCAAGGGGAGGAAACATTTCAAGTAGCAAAACAAGCTGGCATGGGAAACAGGAGCTCCCAGAGCAAACACTGTGTTCCCTGGGCATCACCTGTTGCTTTAGGAGATCCCCACCGTGGCATCTCCCCTGTCCCAACACCTGCAATCAAGCAGGCCACCGCCCAGGAAAGGGAGGAGCAGCAGGGCTGAGTAGCCCTGCAGGGCAGTTGGACAAATATCTTCTGCCCAGCCCCTGACCCTGTCTCCCTGTGCTCAGGTGTTCATTTTTGGCCCGGATAAGAAGCTGAAACTCTCCATCCTGTACCCAGCCACCACCGGCAGAAACTTTGATGAGATCCTGAGAGTGGTGGACTCCCTGCAGCTGACGGCGTACAAGAAGGTCGCTACCCCTGTGGACTGGAAGGTGAGGAAGGGAGCAAAGCTCACAGCCGGGCACTGAAAACGTGCATTGAAATGTCAACCAGCCTCCCTTGGAGGGGGAACCACGGTGCGGGGAAAGCTGCTGAGGTCCTGGGATACGAGTTAGATCCCAGCCCAGGCCCCAGGGCTATTGTAGTCTGGAGTCAGCCATAGCAACCTCCCTTCCCTGCCCTCAGTCCCTGGTGCCAGCAAATACTGGGCTTGGCCCTTCTGGCTATCGGTCCTTGAGCTTTAGGCCAAGGCAGGTCCTGCCCTTGTTGTCTGTGATAAGGAAGGGCATTACCAGCTGTCAGTGTGCCAGTGTTCACTCAAAGCCAGCAAAGCAGCAAGCATGGGGCACCGCTCCCTGGGCCGGCTTGCTGCTCTCCTGCTTTTGAGCCAGGAAGGGCCAGTATGGGCACTGCCCCACTTTGTCCAGTACATACACAGCCAAGTCCTATCCTCATTGAAAATTACTAGTTGAAGTTGCTTAGCTGTGACCATTCCTGTTCAGTGGCATTATTTAAAACTCAAAAAAAAAAACAGTTTGGGCAGCTAAGATAAAGCAAGAACAAGCAGCATAGTCTGGCTGCTTTAGCTAGCCAGCGTTTCCTCAGCCCAGGAGAGCTGCTCAGCTTCTGGACCTGTCCTGCTGCTGGCTTTGATAGCTGTTACTGGGGAAGCCTGCCTGTCTGGAGCCAGAGGACACGCTGCTGCTGTTACAGGGTGTCCTGGAGAAGTCCTCCTGTGTTATGAGGCAGGATCAGGCTCCCAGAGCATTGTCCCAAACACCTGCTCCATCTGGGCAGGAAGGTCCCGTAGGCACAAGCCTCAGAGGTTAAGTAACTCAGGGTATCGGTGCACTTCACTGTGCCTCTCCACCCCTCAACACCAGCACCCATGTGCTGAGCATACAACAAACTGCACCTTCACTTCCTGGGGCAGAGCAGAGCGTGGAGGCAGCCTTGCCTCTGAAGACTTCTATCTCCTGCAGCATAAGCTCCCAGTGGTGTGGGGCCAGCTCACCCACCAGCCCACCTCCCAGGGAAGCACACCTTTCCCCGAGGCTTGGCATGCCAAGGGGGAGCCAGCACCGCCTGTCCAGGGGTACCTGAGCAATAGGAATGGATGAGCAGACTCGGGCAAGCTGTGCTCCCTCCTGCATCGTAGAGATGCCCAATTCTCCTCTCGTTACTCCCTGTTCCCGTGGGAGTGCTGTGGGGAAGAGCTGGGCTGTGGGATCCCATTGGCAGGGCTGGCAGGCAGCACAGCTCTTCCCATTGGCGGGGCTGGCAGGCAGCACAGCTCTCCCTTACGACATCACCCACACCTCCTGGTGTAGCTGCCACTCAGCCCTCACTGCTGGCTCCAGGCAGAGCTGCAGGGGACGTGCCTGGGGCATTGGGGCCGAGTGTTCATGGGGAGGCAGTGTCACCTGATGATGCAGGGACGTGCCACCTGCATCACAAGCCCGCCAGCTCCTCTGCTGCTCTCACGGTTCCCGTTTGCTCCCCAGCCTGGTGACAGCGTCATGGTTGTGCCCACCTTACCTGACGAGGAAGCCAAGAAGCTCTTTCCCAAAGGAGTCTTCACGAAAGGCCTCCCGTCGGGCAAGAAGTACCTGCGTTACACCCCACAGCCGGAGTGAGCGGGACGGGTCTGCCTATCCATCCTGCTGGGCTGCAGGTCATTTGGCGTCGGGAGCCTTCCCCGTGCCCAGCTCCTGCCTCCCTGACACCGTGTGATTAGCAGCCTCGTACCATCACACTGATGGTGCATCGCAATACTAAACCAGTCCTCCCCACCCCTTTCATCCCCCACATCCCCTCAAAACTAAAACCCTGGGTGTTTTCTTGCCTTGAATCAGCCCCACAAGGAAGAGGTTAGCAGACCAGTGGGGGCTCCAGGGCTCGTGCTGTGGGGTCTCCTGTTCAGCACCGGCCAAGCTTTTCCTGGAGGCACCGTGAAAAGCGTGGTGTCAGCAGCCAGGCCCTGGAGGGGTGTCCTGCTGGGCGCACACACCTCCCATCACCATCACGGAGCTTCGGCAGCTCCAAACTGCTGCGTGCCTTTTGGAGCAGCCATCACTAACACATTAATGCCTTTGTCTGGTCCTGTGCGTAGGGGAGGAGCTGCAGAGCCAAATCTCTCACTTACTGCTTTCTCATCTCTTGCTGGAAGTTGATTGTTTTCGGGTTTTATGGAAGAGGGAATAGAGCAAATAAACTGATCTTCAGTACTGCCTCTGCTGATGTCCGCGGCACCTTGCACCATTTACTTTGTTCCCCTAGGCTGTGCAGCTGGGATGTGTGCCCATGCTCATGGGTAGGTGGCAGCAGCACAGATTGCCCTTGGTTTTGCTCTGTAAATAAGGCACTTTGGAAACACAGGTTGTCTCAGGGCACATAATTTCAGATGATGCAGCGGGGTCCAGGGCAGCCATACTGCTCCTGCTTTGCAGCAGAGCCTTGGTGGGGGGAAGGAAGAGATGTCTGCTCGGGGAACATGCCTCAGCCTGGCCTGCCATTAGCTGTGGTGTGGGAGGTCCTACCTGCTTCCCAGGGCATGAGCGGACGTGATACAAGCCATGATACAACTCCTCCCTGCTCTCCCTGCACCTATACCTCAGGGATCTGTCAAGAGATGAGCGATGTTTTAATATAACGCTAGGAAAGAAACCCGCTCACCGAATAAATAGCTCATAGGCTGCCTGGCAGCATCTCTCAGTGCCCAGCACAATCAGCAACACTCAAAACGAGGAGCTGTTAAAGAAATTGGCTGGCACAGGGCACAAATGTACCCCACAGCAAGCAGCGACTAGGGCTGATGCTAATGGTAAGCAATGCACTGGATGCAATGAGCTACCCTCCAGCATCCCGCAGGGCCTAATCCTGAGGCAGCACCCACACCCACCTGGGACGTGGCCCATCAGCCCTCGGACAACGTCCAGAGCCACTGGCTTCTCGCAGCACCCATCGCTGTCCTCCTTCACACCGGCATGCAGGCCAGGACAGCCCACTGAGGACATCCTTCCCCAAACATGGCTGCATTTCAGAGACCTCCCTCTCTCGTTATCCAAAAAAAGTATATATTAATATTTAATTGCCTCCAGGAACTATACAGTGAATATTTGTATTTTTCCCCAAATGACTTCTAAATGAACCTTCGTTATGAAATTCTGCATTATCCCCATGTATTATTTTCCCTATAAGAAGAAAAACCCCGGTCTCTGGGTTGACTCTTGTTCCCCCTCTTTCACTCTGCAAGAAGTGGGAGGGAGATCTGCAATTTCAAACGGGAATCATCCCTTTTCTTTTTTCAGCCTTACCAAGCTTGGCAGCTTCCCTAGTTCCCCACAGTTGGGCTGCATGAGCTCCTGGGCTTCTTGCCGGTTCCTCGGCACACAGCCCTAGCCTTGATCCAGTTTCCTAAGGGAAAGGGGCTGTCTGCCCCCCGCCTCCAGAGCTTTCCAATCAACCGCCCAATTTTCTGGAAGCTTGAGGACACGGCCCCAACAGCAAGCGTTGTGCAAACAGGCTGCTCTGAGCTTCCCCAGGGAAGGGGCACTGCAGGGCGAGTACAGCCCCTCTGGGACACCGGAGAAGCCACCTGTGATCGAGACAAGGGGGAACGAGTCCCATCACCAGACCAGGGGGCTTAAAGCCAGCAGAGGCAGCTGCTGGTCCCACCACCGAGCCAGGCAGGGGCTGATGGCTGAGAACCCACGAATCCCTGCCTGCTCCCCCGCGCCGCTGTGGCCCTGGGGATACAGCCAGCCAGCCAGACTCAAGCAAACACAGGGTTTGGTTCCAGTACAGCTCGAGTGGTTTTCTTTTAATCCCAGAGAAGTGAAATGCAACATTTGTTTGAGTTGGTAATAACATCCAGAGACAGAAGTCCAAGCCCCCTACTCAGTAGTCATTTGTGTTTAAGGCACTCTGCAAAACCAGCTTTCCTCTTCTCCTTCCGACTTTCCCCACGCGGCAGCAGAATACCTGGTTTGGTCTTTTCTCCATAGTGATACCCACACATCCTGGCTCTTCTCACCATCTCCGGAAACTGGCAACAGCAAATCCAGCGGGAGCCAAATGGAGAAACGCCAGGAGGCTTGGGTCAATAAATACAGACAGGTGCGGGAGGGAGCACAGCGCCTGGGGAGGGGGCACGGGGGCTTCGAGCTTCTGCGGGAAGGGGACAGGCACTGGGTGTCCTCCCTGCAGGCACCAACGTGATTCCCTTTCCTTTCTCCCCGCCGGCTCCAAAAGGGGACGGGAGCGTGGGGGCCTGCAAGCATTCCTCCCCAGCAGCACTCCCGAACGTGCGGCAACACCCCAAA
>NW_008824411.1:4885180-4889110 GCF_000699105.1 Pygoscelis adeliae | reverse complement strand
CCTCCCTGGGGATGCTGCAGACACACATGGACAGAAACAGCGGCCACTGCTGTCTCGGTGTCCTGCCGACGCAGCAGACGATGTGCCGAAGCTCCAGCTGGCCAGCACATCCCAAACGACGGCAACGAATTCAACAGCATCCCTGCACCAGCTCCCCCAACCCCAGCCGGCTGGCACCACGGCGGTGCCACAGCAGCTCCCCACGCTTACGGCTGGCACGCAGCCCCCTGAGCACAGCCCTGGCCCTTCCCTGCGGGTTTTGGGGAGCTGACTCGCGCAGCCTCTCTGGACGCAGCATCCTCTCCCAGCCAGGAGCCCACCTCGGGGCTACCCGTTTGTCGGGGAACCTCTTACTCTGGCTTTTTAGCTCCAGTGCTGCCAGAGACGTTTCTGTCCCACTGGATCAAAAACATACATCTGCCTTATTTCAAACTGAAAGGTACTTACCCCTCCCCCTCCTCCCCCAAATCTTAAGGAAAACTGTATTTAAAGTTTCTAATCGCCTTCCACACGCCTTTTGAAAAATGAAACATCAGTGATGGCAAAAGCTGCCGTCGATCCTGTACCAGGACAAAACCATGGGCAGAGTCTCACAAGAGCAGGACATCTTCCCACACCAGCAAGCTCCCAGTAGAAGCTTTGCTCCAGAAAACACAGCAAACCAAAGCTCAGAGCCCCCTCTCCCTCCAAACCTCTCCCACCGCAAGGCTGTAGCCCCGGCGAAACCCAGATGTAGGCACCAAAAGCAGCAGGTTCCCAGCCTACCCACGAGGCTGAGCGGGAGGAGCAGGACCACCGGCCCCGGCACAGGGAAGCGTGCGTTGAGGCATCAAAATGCAACACTCCCAAAAGAAAAATAAATAAATAATCAAATCAGCAGCAAACACTACTGATAATAGTAAGTAGCTCAGGGATTTCACAGGGATTTTTGGTCTAAGATGCCTGGGGAGCCCCTTCACTGGTGGGGACTGGGGTGCACATCCCGCCCTGGAAAAGCGCAAGCCATGGCTGAAGCTTTGCAGGAGCTCGGCCGCACTGAGGAGCGATGCCGTGGGGATGCGCCGGCACACTGAGGGGAGCAAAGCAGCGCTGACAGCCAGGCTGAGGGCAGCACTGCTAATACTGCAGGAAAGGCTTTGCACGGAAGTGCCGAACACAGCGACCCTTCCTGGGCTCTCCTGGCAGCGGGACAGAAGATGAGACCCTCCCAGCGGGAATTACCCACATCCCCAGGGCAGCGCAAACCTCCCATGGTGCGAAGGCAGGGGCATGAGCCAGAGGAGCCACGGGGCTTGTGCTGGGGCGGCGAATGGAGCAGAGAAAGCAGCAAAAGCCGTAATCATCTGCCTGGGGGCGACGGGGCACCTCAGGCATCGGCAGTGCAGACACAGCTTTTGCATCTGCTGCATCCCAAGGGCGAAGTGTTGGGAATTGCAGGTCGCAGCCCATGGCACCAGCACCACCCCGTGGACCAGACAATGCCAGCCATCCAGGCAGCGAGGGGCGAGGAGAAAGGCAAATAAAACCCCGTTACCCCCCAAGCACCTGCAGCAGCAGGAAGCAGCGCCCAGGCAGTGTGCTTGCCTCCTCCTTCCCAGGCCAACCCAGGCCTGCCCCGTGCAGCCTCTGCTCACATCCCTGTCTCCGACCCATGGAGAGGAGACCCTCATCCCCGCAGAGCCCGGGGAGTTACCGCAAGGTGTGCTGTCCCCTCCCCGCCAGCGCCGGCGTCCCCGCCGGTACCTACCCTGCTCCCTGGGTGGCTGAGGAGGAGGAGGGTCTCCACCTAAGCTGGCATTTGCATGGAAAATGAGCAAGCACCCAACTTCTTGCAAGGGACTTGGATCTGCAGTGGAAGCATGCGAGTCCCAGGGTACCTCCAAGCTGGTTTGGGTACCCCACAGTCAGCAAGCGCCTGCTCGCCCTGGGCTGGGTGAACAGGCTCCCAATTTCTCGCTCGGCTGAGAATTGGTTTTGCTTCCATAAGAGAAGGGCCGGCGAGATTTGGCGGGGGGAAGGTTGAGGAACTGCAAAGATTTAGTGCACCTTAAAATGAAAGGACATCTAACCTGCCCTTAGATCTCACTCCAAGACGGGAAAGAGCTATGGCATCTCCTACACTCACAACTACTCCAAACACACCCAGACGCATGCAAAACATCCCGCTTCCTCTCGGCTGTGGAAAACCCCTCCCGGGCAGCGGCCATGGCCAGCACCGGGCTCCTGCTCAGCCCCCGGGCCCTCCCGCCCAGTCCCGGTGGGCAGGGCGAGGGGTCGATTATCGATCCAAAATGCATAGGTATAGACACCGCGGGGACACCTGCGCTCCGGCGGGAAGGGTCACCGCAGGAGCCCTCCGCGTCCAGCAGGCATGGTCTCCGCTTCTACCTCCAGTTGGGTGGAAAGCAGCATTTGCCACAGGCACGGTTCGATCGCGCTCATGCTCCTTGCATTGCCCTGCAAGGAAAGATGAGTCGTTTAGGTCAGACAGCCTCTTTGCCAGCTGCGAGCCCCTAAGAAGTACTCGATTCTGCTTCCTGGGAAATCCTCCAGCTCAGCGATCCCTCTTTCACGCCCCCGCGCCGGCCAGGCTCTCTTTCTGACTAAGGAGGAGCCGCGTTTCCAACCACAGCTACAAAGGCAGGAGAACCAAAGAGGTCTGCTTTGGCTCAGAAACCCCGTTCTTTTGCAGCAGGCTAGCAGCACCCAGCTCCTCACACACACGCCCCGGCACTGCTCTACTTGGGAGGTATCACGACTATAGGCTGGCCTCGCTTGGGTCTCCACATGAGGACTTGGGCATCGTTGGCGTTGGGTTTCACTAGTGCGTTTGGTGGGAGTGGCTCCATCCTGCTGAGGATCCGGGGCTGCTCCTGCTGAGTCCTTCCCCCCAGCCGTGCCCGCTGCCCCAGCAGCTGCATGGGATCAACCTCAATGTCCACTCGCATCCTCCACTTTATAGTCTGCAAGATGATCTTTTCCTTGGTGGTGGTGTTCATGGCCACCAGCCATGTGGTAAAGCTCTGGTCCCTTTTAATCCTGGTCAGCAGCGGCACGTTACTGTTGCTCACAGGGACAGCCCACGTCACGCTGGGGTAGAAATTGTCATTCATGCTCACCGAGAACCTGGAGATCTTGTTAGTGGGCCCGACCAGGGTCACAGTTTCTGTGGTGTTTCCGTACCAGGGGTAGCTCACGCCATCCGAATCGCTGATGGCTTTTACTCTTCCTTCTCGCAGGTCGGGCAGCTCCCAGCTTGACCTAGCAAACGGGAAGAGAAAGGCCAGGTTAGTGGGGAAACGGCAGCGCCAGCGCCCGGCGAGGGACAGGGACGGAGGGACAGGGAGGCAAGCAGCTTAGGGACCCTCTCCCTGCCTGCAGCAAGCTCTCAGGGTCCTCCTTCAAGAACAAATTCGGCTTCGGTTCCTTTGCTGAGCCAGTCACGGCTAGCTGAAGCCTTTGTTCTGCCAGCAAAACACTATTTTAATTAACCTGCAATCAAACCAACTGGGCCAAAACTCATTGCTGAGTCTCTCTGGGGCCACTCTCTCCTTAATCAGCTCCTGTGCCAGAGGAGAACAGCCTTCCCCATCCGCCAGCTGCAGCACCACGACCACGGCACCAGCCAAGCCCGTCAGCAGCCCCCTCCTGCGACAAAACTCCGCGATTTTTATGCCTCTAAGTACAAGCGCCTGCACAGAGACACACACAATAATTAAACACCACAATTACGCCTGCCGCTGGTGCCATGAAATCCCTGCAATATGTCTGGGGGGGAAATTCCAGCCCAAGTCTTGGCTGCCGACCACGTGAGCAACACCGTGCGGCTACGGCAAGGGAGGCAGTCTCCATGTGGCAATTATGAGTGAAGAGCTTTGGTGAAACCTCCCGCTGAGTCCCAGCTCTGGCTTCAAACACATCCGGGCTGTG
>NW_008824411.1:4877428-4882976 GCF_000699105.1 Pygoscelis adeliae | reverse complement strand
TGCCCGAGGAGGACTGCATGAAGCTGAACCCCTCCTTCCTGGGCATCGCCCTCAGCTCCCTGCTCGCCATCGACCTCTGGGCCTCCAAGCGCCTGGGCGTCTGCGCTGGAGAGGGCTCGGCCTGGGGCAGCGCACGCCCCCTCATGAAGGTCATCGAGGTTTCGGGGCACGGCATCCCCTGGCTGCTGGGCACCTTCTACGGGCTGTGCCAGAGCGACAGCTCAGCGGCCAGGGAGGTGCTGCTCAACCTGCTCTTCGGTGAGGCTGGGGGCTCACCAAAGGGCTCTGTAGGTGGGGGCTGGCTGGAGCGGAGGGGGGAGGATGGGACCTGAAGGATGGGGGAGAGCTGAGTAAACCTCAGCCTCCTGCAGCCCCAAGGGAGCCTGCTGATTTTGAGTAACTGGTACAGACTCATCTGGGGTGCCTGGTACCAGAGTGAGTAACCCTGCCGCTGGAGGACGTGGTGGCATGGGTATGGCTCATCGGTCACAGCTCCAACCACACACTGTGAAACTCCGGACAGCTAAACTGCTCCTGCAGTTGCACAAAACTTTCAGGGAACTGAACTCCCTTTTAGTTCTTCAGTTTATCACAACAGTGCATTCCAGGTGCAGCTGTCCTAGATACCAGCCCTTTCTCCTGAAAAGCTGCTCTGGCACACACATGTCTGCACCCTTGGGCTCCCTGCAGGCAGTACCTGCCAGTGAGGAAACTTTGTTTAAAGCATGCATTTTAATTTTGTGTGGTGTAATATTCCCCCCTCCCTTGCATCCTGTCCTATTAGGTACACTTAAATTCTTCATTTTTGCTTGTTTAGAAACTGTAGTAGTTCCAGAGCAACAGAATTTTTCAGGTTCCTCTTTCTTACTCTTTTATTAAGTTGCAAATAATTGGTACCTCACACTTATCATTTGAATTGAAATTTGCTTGGTGGGAAACATACGGTTTTAGGCATCTTTTTCATCTAGGAGCACATGGTTAAATTACAGTCTCACAGCAGAGCTGTGGGAAGGTACCCGGAGGCCTCTGACCTAACCTCTGCTCTGAGGAGGTGTCCCAGCACCAGGGCCTTGCCTGGCCCTCAAAGCTCCAGGCTGGAGCCACCCACCTCTCCGGGGCCCTGTCCCAGGGTTGCAGCACCCACGTGGGGAAGGAGTGTTCCCTAATGTCCAAGCTGAATCTCCCAAACCATATGTAAAAAGAGAAAAAGCAATTGAACTAGGTTTACATGTGGAAAAAAAAATATTTGTTCTTAAATGATTAACCAAAGAGAATGAACTGAAGTGACCAAAAGATTTGGTGTCCAGAAACAAGCCTTGGGACAAGCAGAAGTCAGTCTCTCACAAGACTTCCTTGGAAGTAGCAGCCCTGGCTGTGAGCACTGCGCTAGCCAAGCTAACGGGGATGGAGAAAGCATCCTCTGCCCTACATGAGAAGCTGTTCTTGCCGAATACTGGCTGAACACTTCTCACATGTGCTTCGACTCTGACTTCTACCGCAACAACCTTTAGCTGGCATTATTTAAATCATCCTTTATTCAGCTCTTGAAAGCCAAAGCATGGTTAACTTTCTGGCATTAATCCCCCCACAGCAGGGAGAAGCCAGACTGCGGGAGCCCTGGCAGTGCCACACAAACTCGGGGCCCCTCACCCTGATCCATGGCTGAGTGGTTGAAGCGGATTGATCATTCACCCTGGTCAGTTTGACCCCCAGCCACAGGGGTAGGCAAAGCAATGCTGAGTCAGCACAGGCTGTCAGGAAGGGAGCTGTGGGGAATATTAACCCCTCTGTTGCCTCCAGTTTGAGCCCTGAGTCATGGCAAGATCAGATTTTACACAGAAAGAAGAGCTCTTGGGTGCAAGCCGGGCCAAGTCCTGTTGCTGGCTGTGGCAGGCAGAGGGTCTGGCGTTGCACAAGGGCTGCGTGCAGCAGGAGTGGAGACTGAAGATGGGCTCAAGCTGGAGAAGGCCAAGTGCTGGATGAGTGCCACGCTCTCCCTACCTGGGCATCATAGCCATGGCAAATAGTGCCTTCTCTTAGCATGTTTTGGTAGCCAAGTGCTTGTTTTCTTAGCTAATGGCTTTGGTTTGATTCTTGCCTTGTTTTCCATAGGGGGGGAAAAAAACCCTTCCTCTCTTGCTCACTCGCTGTTACTGTCTCCTAGCGTTGCTGCTGGATCTCGTGCTGGTGGCAGTGGTGAAAGGGCTCGTCAAGCGGCGGCGGCCCACCCACAACAAGATGGACATGTTCGTCACGATCTCAGTAGACAGGTACTCCTTTCCGTCAGGCCACGCCACCAGAGCAGCCCTGGTCTGCCGCTTCATTCTGCACCACCTGGTGCTCGCTGTCCCGCTGCGGGTCCTCGTGGTGCTCTGGGCTCTCATCGTCGGCATTTCAAGGATCATGCTGGGCAGGCACAACGTGACAGACGTGCTCTTCGGTTTGCTGCTGGGCTATGCGCTGTACAGCGTGGTGGAGTACTGCTGGCTGTCCCCGCTCAGTGCGCCTGCCCTCTTCGCACTCTGGAGCCATTGATGGCTGGGTCCCTCTCAAAGGAGAAGGCGCACACCCAGTTTTCTAAGCGTGCACAGGGAGCGGATACTGGGACTTGAACTCACATCCTGGACCCCACCTATCCAGCCAAGACTTCAACACTAGCGGTGCTGCAGGCTCCTGGGCCCGCACTTAGATGTTTGGTGCTGTCCTGCCCTCCTGATGGGCTGTCATGCACTGGCCAAGCAGCTGCACTGACCTCCCATGAAAAACCTGTCCCTGCAGAGCCCTGGGAGGGCTCAGCACATTCATCCAGCAGCTCACTGCTGATACTGTGAATCGGGATGCCCTTGCTGGGCACCTGTTGCGTTAGCCTATGGTATATGTGATAGCTGTGGCTTTGCAGATTTCTCTGCAATTGCCCACGTACCTGTCTGCTGTAAATACACTGATCACATTGCTGTCGCGAGCATGCCCTGCATAGCCTGCTCCATAACGTCTGCCTGGAGGGGACTCACTGGGGTCTGTCCTCGGGATTATAAAGAGCTCTGCCTTCCTAAGCAATGCGTGTCTTCCCTATTGCTCTTGATTTAAGCGCTGCACTGAGGCCAGATCTCAGTCAACAAGGACACAAGCACCTGGCTCCCAGTGCCATGGGGAAAGGATGGTGCAACTCGGGGTTTGGTGCATCCGTGCCAACTCTAAGAGAGTGGGTAACTGGGGAGGCAGCTCCCAGCAGCAGCCTGCTCCTGAAGTCCTTGTGCAGAGCTTTACAGTTCCTTCCGCTCTCCACAGGATTTTCAGTCTCCCAGGGGTACAGTATATTCACAGCGATTCCTGTTTGTCAGCGTGTTACCAGTGCTGCTGACAGCATACTGCAGACTGAGCCCCTTCCCCATAGCCCTGGCTAGCAATACACCCTTGCCCAGGCTGCTGGGCAGCCCTGGGAGCTGAGCCTTACCCACACCTCCTGCAGCAAGGGGCCCTGACTGCCAACCACTGCCACAGCTCCCCATGCTCCCGGCAGGCTGGCTCTCCTGCCCTGGCACTGTTGGTCCTGGCAGCCTGTTTTTCATAGAGGACTGTTTGTCCTTGGCAGGAGAGAACCACGAGGAGCCTCTGTAATGAGCCAGGGCTGAGATTGATACAGAAAAGCACAGGATGCATATCCACAAGAACCACAGCCAGGAGGGAGTGAGGGCTCTGGACTGAGCTTAAATAGTGCTCCTGGCACGTGGGTGGGGGTGATTGGGCCCAGGTGAGGCTCATCATGGCCACGAAGGTCTATTAGTGCACTCACGGATTAAGTCATATTAAAACCAGGCAGTGTTTAAGTGTGCTGTTCCTCTGGGTGAAGTGTGCAGGAGCAGCCTGTGGGCCGCTGGTACAAACACACTGTCCCTCTCTGTCACCCACTGTCAGTTATACATGGGCTGAAATGAAAATGCTTGATGTGACAAGGTTCCCCCAGAGCTGAGCCATGACTTACTGGCACCATGAGCTGGTGAACCTACCAGCTGTGGGTTTGCACTCCAGCCTGGGACTTGTACAGTGACCAAAAAAAAAATCCCCTGGGTTGTACTGCATGCCTGGCAGCTGGCTGAGCTGGTCCGGCATGTGCACAGCAGCATCTGGCCACCCTGGCCAGCCCTCCCACCTCAAGGCAAAGACAAGCTCTGTGGTGGCTCAGGGATCAGGGGCAGGCGGCATGCTCCGGTGTGGTCAGGGTTTGGGGTGATCAGGGCTTGTTAGAATCATGGAATAGAATAGAATCATAGAACCGTTTAGGTTGGAAAAGACCTTTAAGATCATCAGTCCAGCCATTAACGTAGCACTGCCGAGTCCACCACTAAACCATGTCCCTAAGCACTGCATCTACACATCTTTTAAAAACCTCCAGGGATGGTGGCTCAACCACTTCCCTGGGCAGCCTGTTCCAATGTTTAACCACTCTTTCAGTAAGGAAATTTTTCCTCACATCCAATCTCCATTACCTGGGGGTAACCCAGGAACACCTTCAAAGCATATTTCACTTTACAGTCAGAGGGGTTTTTCCAGAGCAGGGAGGTTTCTTGTCAGCTTGTCCCATCTACCTGGTGTCACAACAGGCCCGTGTGGGAAACACGTGCAACTGGGTTCCCACTGCAACCGTATTGAGGGAGCAATTCCCCCCCAGGTCAAGACTATTCTCACTGGGGTTTCACTGACATGTCGGACCTTTTCCTAGAGGCTCCCATGTGTTTCCAAGAGATCTTTGCATCCAGTGCCTGCTTTCAAGAGCTGCCAAGACAGTGCCGAGGTTGCTTGTCTCTCTACCAGGCTTTGGGTCTGAGCAGTGAAGAGCTTGGCCATGAGAGATTTTAATAAACTGAAATGCCCTATGTGTTTAACAGAGAGGAACAGAAGCATCAACTTTTTTTGGTGTGCTCAAAGGCAAAATGCTGCAGCTCCTACAATAGCAAATCTCCAACTCGAGAGGACCTGAACTGATAAATTCAGGTCTAGTCCTAGATACCAGTGGAGCAGTAGTGGACACCCCTCTGTGTGCTTATGGGACCTCATCAGACAGTGCCACTGGCACTGAAATTGTATTGTGACCTTCAAAAACCTTTTTCTGCTCAGTCTTTTTTTTTATAATTAAAATTATAGATGAAAGTAGCAGGAGACAGTCACATAAAAGGGGACGGGCACAGAAGCATTCATTTACAAAATCTCCCCATGCGCTTAGGAACGCGGCTATTTCTTTTATCTATTTGGATGGCCAGATCCTTTCAGATAATGACAGGGCTGCAGGTTTTTTTAATAGCTTGTGTCTGCAGAGAGGCATGATGCTGGGAGAGGTGAGCCCGCACCCGAGCAGTCCGTCCCCTGGGAGCGCCTGCCCCAGCCAGCAGTGCTCACCGGACTGAGCACAGCCTTGCAGGGAAATCCTCCTGGAGCTGGCGCCCTGCTAGAAACAACCTCTCCCTGCCTGAGTGCAGCCTGAGCCTGGAAATACAACTCCAGGAGATCTGCCTTTTTTTTTTTTTTGGGGGGGGGGGGGGGGCGGGGGGCC
>NW_008824411.1:4873462-4876905 GCF_000699105.1 Pygoscelis adeliae | reverse complement strand
ATAAAGGATGGAGATTCTCCTTAGCCCTCCTTTTGTTGCTAATGTATTTATAGAAACATTTTTTCTTGTCTTCTATGGCAGTAGCCAGATTAAGTTCTAGCTGGACTTTGGCCCTTCTGATTTTCTCCCTGCATAACCTCACGACATCCTTGCAGTCCTCCTGAGTGGCCTGCTCCTTCTTCCAAAGGTCATAAACTCTCATTTTTTTCCTGAGTTGCAGCCAAAGCTCTCTGTTCTGCCAGGCCGGTCTTCTTCCCGCCAGCTCGTCTTTTGGCACATGGGGACGGCCTGCTCCTGCACCTTTAAGATTTCCTTCTTGAAGAATGTCCAGCCTTCCTGGACTCCTTTGCCCTTCAGGACTGCCTCCCAAGGGACTCTGTCAACCAGTCTCCTAAACAGGCCAAAGTCCTCCAACAGCCCTCCAGAAATCCAAAGTAGCCATCCCGCTGACCCCCCTCCTTACTTCTCCAAGAATCCAAAACTCCATCAATTTGTGATCACTATGCCCAAGACATCCTCCAACTGTCACATCACCCACAAGTGATGTGGGTTCACAAACAACAGGTCCAGCGGGGCGCCTTTCCTAGTTGGCTCACTCACCAGCTGTGTCAGGAAGTTATCTTCCACACACTCCCGGAACCCCGTAGACTGTTTCTTCTCCGCTGTATTGTATTTCCAGCAGACATCTGGTAAGTTGAAGTCCCCCACAAGAACAAGGGCTAGCGATTGTGAGACTTCTGCTGGCTGCTTACAGAATATTTCATCTGCCTCTTCATCCTGGTTGGATGGTCTATAACAGTTTCCACCACGATATCTGCCTTGTTGGCCTTCCTCCTGATTCTTATCCATAAACATTCAACCCTATCATCACCATCATTAAGCTCTCTTGTTGAGCTGTGCCAAAACATCTTAGCTCTACTTTTTCCCAAACACAGGGTGCTTTTCGTCCAAGTGGTTCTTACAGCCACTGGGGTCTTCCTCTCCAGGACACAGAGGAGTACGACAGCAACTCTGTGCATCTGTGGCTTGTTCCCACATGCATGTGCATGCCAAAAGTTGCTCCCGGCTCACTTGCAGGACCCTCCAGGAGCTGCTTGGTGGCTCCCGCCATCACTACTGCACAGCCCCACTGGGTCACAGGCTACTCTGCTGCCCTCTCATCTCTGCTCTGCTTCTCTCCACCTCGACCAGCAAGACCTTTGGTCTCCTTTTGTGCTCGTCACTTGTCACTGCTCCTCCGAGCACGGGTGCCAACCTGCTGATAGGAAGCAGACATGTCTGCATGCACTGCCCACCACACTGTCCATCCTGGGTGCTTGCCAGACATGGGCAACTGTGGCTTTCCCACGGACATCAACAAGCCAGTCTTGACCGAAATGCCATGGCTTGACCCTGGTGCACTCCCGCAGTCCCCTGTGCCTGATGGCGTGGTTCGGCTGGGCCATGAGCCCAAGCACAGTGGGGGCGAAGTCCAGGGCTGTGCAGCCTCTTGTAGCCACCCAGGGAGAAGGGCAAATTCGAAGGCCACCTGCACAGAGTTTTCATAGCACGGCAGTGAGGTTGAGAGCTGGAAGAAGTCCCCTGTACCTGTTGCCTTTGGGCAGTCCTTGCAGAGCTTGCAAAAGAGTCAGAAGCCAGCTGAGAGTGGAACAGGGAGGGTAGAGCTGCCAGTGCTGCCTCCTCGCCATCCCCGTGCCGATCCCCCTGCCTGGTAAGACATGCTTTTGATGCTTTTCGACAGGCAGGCGCGGAGCATGTGCTGGCAGCTTGGCACCTCTGCCCCAGCTAGACATCAGCCCTTGCCAACAGCGAGGGACAGAAAGAGCTTTATTACATTTACTGCAAACATACTATGAGTTTTAGAAGGTTAAAACCACTTCAGCTGCAGAGCTTGGCCCCTCTATAGCTAAGTGCCTTGCTCAGCTCCCTGGACACAGGAGAGCAAATTTCCCCTGCAGCCCCCAGGGGCTGTCTGGCTGCGAGTGCGCTGGGAGCCAGCAGTGTGCTCCTGAGCCGGCCGGTCTGTGCCTCGCACCACCGGGGAGAGCCTTTTCCTAATCAGCCCCACCACCCTGGCACCAGCGACACCCCAGCGGCACAGTGCTCCTCGCAGCGCGGTCCCGCTGGCCTCAGGACTCTGATAGGCCAGGAGCGAGCTGCAGCTACGGGGACACGGTGCCGACATGCCCAGCCCAGGGGCACGGGGGACACGGGTGATGAGGTTCCGGGTGCCACCAGAGCAGCCGGAGCCACATGTGCCCCTGGGTACCAGCATAAACAGGGTTGGGCTGATCCTGATAATCCCAGAGATAAAAGTTCAGGGCAGTGTTTGTTTACCCGGCGTGCATGCCACGGGGACCGGCTGCGTCTCTGTCTCTCCTGCAACCCAGTGTCCCCACCATGTCCCCGCGTGGGCGTTCCTGGTGAGGAGCGTGGGATGGCTCCTTACCCTACTGTCTGAGGCTGCAGCAAGAGCCGCTGCCGGAAAAGCCGAGCAGGCGGCTGTGAGCCAGCTGGGTGCTGGCTTCCTCTCCCCGGCCCTGTGGGAGGAGTGACGGAGGAGGAGGCCCCGCTCGCCGCCACCGCCGCACCGGCCCTGGGGGAGGAGTGAGGGAGGAGGAGGCCCCGCTCGCCGCCACCGCCGCACACCATAAAGCCAGGCTGCCATCCAGCATTACGAGTCAGGGCAACCCGGCAGAGACCCTCACGTGGCTCCCGCCTGCCACCGGCCTTCCCGGGGCTGCCGCTCGCACGGCCACAGGTCGGTTGAGGGCCTCCCTGCGGGCTGCCAGCACGCAGTGGGCGCTGGGGCAGCGCAACAGATTGCCCCAGGGAATGGAGAGGGCAAAGGGCGGGCAGGGGGGTCGTCGCCCACCCGGGAGGGAGCCATCGGTACCCGAGGCGGGGCACGGCGCTCCAGCGCACCTCCGTCACCAGGACTTTGCGTGGGCAGGGAGATTTCAAGGCTCCCTGGCACTCGGTAGCATTTCTCCCCATGGCGTCTAGAGGCAACACCGCAGTGGTGCAAAACCCCAGCACTGGCCAGGTCCCTGCTGGGGAGGGAATTGCAGTTGCCTCGCAGCCCCAGACAAACTTTTGGGGGACTGCCTTTCAGCTTGGGACCTCTTTGGTGCACAGGGCCAAAATTTTGCACGGCTGCCCCCCTCGCTCCTCAGCCCCGCTCTCCAGCACTGTCCCCAGGCAGAGACCCGGTGGTGGAGGGCAGCATGGTGAAGACAGTGGCCATCATCGGAGCGGGCAGCAGCGGGCTGTGCGCCATCAAAGCCTGCCTGCAAGAGGGGCTGGAGCCCATCTGCTTCGAGAGGACCACGGACATTGGAGGGCTCTGGAGGTTTGAGGTAAGCCCTGCGAGCCACACATCCTGCTGGGGGTCAGCACTGCGGCAGCCAGGGATCAGCAGCAATGGCCAGAAGGGGGGCACG
>NW_008824411.1:4872492-4873213 GCF_000699105.1 Pygoscelis adeliae | reverse complement strand
GTGTGAGAGCTGGGGGAGCCCGGGGGGGCGGCGGCGACGGGTCCGGGGGGTGCAGGGTGCCTGACGCCTGCTCCCCCCGCACCCAGACCAGTGTGTGCCGCGTGGCCAAGCGCCCCGACTTTGCCACCACGGGCCAGTGGGAGGTAGTGACGGAGAGCGAGGGGAAGCAGGAGGCGGCCGTCTTCGACGCCGGGCTGGGGTGCACCGGGCACCACACCGAGGCACACCTCCCGCTGAGCACCTTCCCAGGTACCACCCCGCACCCCGGTGCAAGGAGAGACCCCAGAAAGCTCAGCCACAGCAACCCCTGTTCTCCCTGCTGCTCTTCCTCCCAGCCTCAGTGTTTTTCTGTCTTGCTTTGGCTCGGGAGCACTCCAACACATCCCAGGAGGGGGATGGCGGGGCCAGGGAGGGTCCCCACTTCAGATTTTGGGGAAGTGACCCTCCAGCTTGGCACCAGGAAGCCAAGCATCCCTCTTCCCCGCCCGCAGGCATTGAGAAGTTCAAGGGCCGCTACCTCCACAGCCGAGACTACAAGGATGCCCGAGATTTCATGGACAAGAGGGTCATTGTCATCGGGATTGGGAATTCGGGGTCGGACCTTGCCGTGGAGATCAGCCAAACGGCCAAGCAGGTCAGCAGCTGGAGCAGGGTCCCGGCGGGCAGGGCAGCCCCCCGTGGGACACTGCCAGCTCCACGAGGCCACCAGGACCAAGGTGCT
>NW_008824411.1:4871363-4872423 GCF_000699105.1 Pygoscelis adeliae | reverse complement strand
GGGCCAGCCGAGACTCGATCCCATATGGATCCCCCGATTTCCATCCCTGAGCCCAGGGCTGGGGCTGCCCCTGCAGCTCTTCCCTACCTCTCCCTGCCAGATGCCCACCCCTGGCTCCCTCTGCCCTCCGGGTCTTCGCCCAGCACCCTGGCAGTGTGAAGAGGAGTGAACCCGGGGTGAGGACATGTCCCCCCGGGGCAGCCCCCCAGGGCTGTCACAGCCTTCAGGAGGTGATGCTTCCTTCCTCACCCAGGTCTTCCTTAGCACCCGCCGGGGTGCATGGATCCTCAACCGTGTTGGAGATCAGGGCTACCCCATCGACATCATCTTCATCACCCGCATGAAGATGTTCCTGAAGAAGCTGCTGAGCCCGTCCATGGTGAGCGACTTTGCAGAGAAGCAGCTGAACGCGAGGTTCAACCACTCACACTATGGCCTGAAGCCAAAGCACAGGTGCCAGCAAAAGCTCCCCCTGCTCAGGAGGGATCCCCCAGCTCCCTCCGTGTCCAGCCCTGCTTGGCCATTTCCATGCTCCCTGTGCCCAGGCTGGGGCTGAGGCACCAGCCCTGGAAACCCAGTTAATAGCTGTGGTGCGCCCAGGCAATGCTCAAGGGAGCCACCACTGCCCCTTCTGGGGACCCTTGGTGGCACCAGTGCAGTAGCAGCTGCTGAGCATCCCTGGGGGACCAGCCCCATTGGTGATGAGCATCCTCGGGGCTGAGCATCCCTGGGCATAAGCATCCTCAGAGCAGGGAGCAGTGGCCGGAGCAGGACACGGAGCAGAGACACTCCAACCCAGCATCCTGATGGCTCCTTCTGCCTTCCAGGATCCTTGACCAGCACCCGACCATCAACGATGACCTGCCCAACCGCATCATTTCGGGCAGGGTGCTGGTGAAGCCGAATGTCCAGCAGTTCACGGAGACATCTGCCGTCTTCAGTGATGGCACCAGGGAAGACATCGACGCTGTGGTCTTTGCCACAGGATACAGCTTCTCCTTCCCCTTCCTCGAGGGCTGCGTGAAGGTGGTGGAGAACCAGATCTCCCTCTACAAATTCA
>NW_008824411.1:4869175-4870362 GCF_000699105.1 Pygoscelis adeliae | reverse complement strand
GTGCCGCCGGCGGGCCCCGGGCGGGTGGGCAGCCCCCAGGGAGGCCATCCTCACCCAGCGGCAGCGCATCATCAAGCCCCTGCAGACGCGGCACGTGGAGGAGCACCCCTTGGCCCCCACCGTGCCCCTCATCTTCAAGCTGGTTGGGGCCGTGGCTGTCCTCGCCGTCATTTTTGCTTACTTGTAGGTGCCTGCTCTTGCTGGGCTGCCCAGAGGGAAGGGAGGCTTTGCAGTGTGCCAGTGGGGCTGGCTGGGCCACCCCGAGCCCCACAGCAGCCTGTGCACCCCAGTGCTGACAGGAGCCCTCGTCCTGCCTGGCATGGCCCCCTCGTGGCCACACCACAAGCTCGGGGTGCGTGGAGCCTCCCCGGCTGCCGAAATAACACCTCGGTGCCTGCTCTGCACCTCCTCCCGGGGAGCCGGAGACAGACAAGGAAACCTGCTCACATGCAGGGTAAAATCCAGTCCCTCTCAGCCAGCACTTTCAACCCAGCGGGGATGCACCGGCTTTCCTGTTGGCTATAACCCGGCTGAGCCACCACTGGCTACACTCACACAAGAGCTAAGCAGCAAAGGCATTAACAGACTTCCTAACTGGATAAAAGCTTGTTAAACAGAGCCAGGCGTCTGTCCCGTTACTGACACCACCCTGTCCCCCTGCATGCCAGGAGGATGTGCATGGGTTTGAGGTCGGCCTCGTGCCGGCGGCACAGCTCCAGCTCCGCGGCAGCATGGGCTGCATGCATGCATACATGCACATAGAGAAGCCGACGCTGGCTTTCATCGGCCTCATCCAGCCCCTGGGCGCCATCATGCCCATCTCTGAGCTCCAGTGTCGCTGGGCCACCCGCATCTTCAAGGGTAAGTGAGGCAACCCCCCCCTGTGGCTGCAGCCCGAGCATACACCCCCGGAGCCTGGGCAGATGGTGCCCAGCTGTGTTTGGGAGGCAGCAGCTGGCTGTGCCATCCTGGTCATGGACGATGGCATGGCCGCCTTGCAGCCATCGTGGTGAGCCAGGCTTTTGCCTGAGCAGCGCAGGGACATCTGTACCCTGAGTCCCATGGGCTGCTCCTTCCCATCCTGAGGAATTTGGACATGCCTCGGGTGCCAGACCGCCTGCCACGGCGATGCTGGCAGGGGCAGAGCACCCAGGCAAGACAAGACCTGACGCGGCGAATCTCGGCCA
>NW_008824411.1:4859147-4864972 GCF_000699105.1 Pygoscelis adeliae | reverse complement strand
CCCCCGGCATCGGCATGCCACCCCTCGGCTCATCTCTAGCGAGCCCGGTTTTGTCCCCTTCCCCCTTCGAACCTAGTTTAAAGCCCTCTCAATGAGCCCTGCCAATTCGTAAGCAATGACCCTTTTCCCCCTGTGAGACAGCTGCACTCCATCTGTCGCCAGCAGGCCCGGTGCCGTGTAAACCTCCCCATGATCAAGAAAGCCAAAATTCCTCCGACGGCACCAGCCCCTGAATACATGTGTGTATCCACAGCAAAACAGCCTTGCCCAGGGTGTGCGCCGCCAGAGTGGGTCATGGTGGTCACAGTGGCACAGCTCAGTGCCACTCTCGTCACCTGCACGGAGCCCCTCTGGAGGACGGCTGGGTGGGTTGGGGACCCGGAGTGGTGACAGGGGGTCCTGGCCAATACATGCTGGAGCTGGCACAGCTGCCAGCCACCAGTGCCCTGAGCATCCTCCCAGTTTTGTTTTCCATGCCATGACCTGCTGAAATCTGGAGTGTGGCCACATCTCAGCCCCCACACCCAGAAAGTCCCGGGGCAGCGTCGGCATCATTAAGCACTTACAGAACCTAATGAGCCCCTTGCAGAGGGCAGGCGTGGGCAGGAGGTGTGGCATGGTGGCGCAGGGAACCTGTAGATCATGTCTGGAAGAAACACATCTTGTGACACCCTATCTGACCTCGGTCGCCCACGGGAAGCACAGGGACGGCCATCCCCGACCGAGCAGCACCACGCGTCCCCTTGGTGTGACCCAGCCAGGCTCCGCACTCCCCTAAGTGCGTGCTACCCCCAGCCGAGGCTTCCCCGCCATCCTTGCCACCACCGCACCGTGGGACATGGCTGCCCAGCGAGTAGCCATCATCGGGGCCGGTGCCTCTGGCCTGTGTGCCCTGAAATGCTGCCTGGATGAGGGGCTGGTAACCACCTGCTTTGAGAGGAGCGGGGACATCGGGGGGCTCTGGCGCTTTGAGGTAAGCCCTGCACCATGCCAGCCTGCCCTGCAGCAGCAGCACGGATGGGACTGGGATCAGTCATTGGCAGCTAACAAAGCACCGCTCCCCTGCTTTGCATGCATGCAGCAGGTGGGTTGTCGAGGAAAACCACAGGAAAAAAAAGCTGCTGCAGCAGCGGGAGGTCCCCGTGGTGCCAGCCGGTGTGCTGGCCACACTGGACACATCTCCTTCCCACCAGCGGCAGGACAGACCCAAGCTGCTGACCTTACCCCAGGGCTCGCTCCCTCAGCTCAGCCTTCCCCCTTCCCATCCCTCCCTTCCTGGTCTCCTCCATCCCTTCCCCTGCTGCTTTGCTCCTGGTTCCCTCCACAGCCCTTTCCTACCCATCCTGGCCCCATCTGACCCCACTGGCTGTCCCAGTCCCTGTCCTGCACAGCCCTTCCCTGGAAGTCCTGGTTGCTCCTCTCCCTGCTTCTGTGCTGCTCACCCATGCAGAGGCACTGAGCGCTGTCTCCTCTGTGCCTTGGCTCTCCCTGCCTCGGGGAAAGCCCCAGAGTTTGTTTCTGCCCCCACCTAACGAGGCTGCTGCCTTTTCCCCAGGGACCCACCGACAAGAAGACAAACCTCACCACCACGCCCTGATACGCAGGTGGGAGAGTCCGGGCAGGGGACACACTGCACCACACCACCACAGGGTTTGGGGTGGCTCGGTTACAGTCCGCTGGTTCTGCCCTTGGTGGGTCAGAAACGTGGCTGGTGGAGCAGAGCCAGGGGAGCAGCGCTCCGCTGCCCGGGCAGAGACCTGGTGAGCTGGAAGCGCTGGAGCTGGCTCAGCAACTGGTGAGACCTGATGTGGCAGCCAGGGCAATGGCACCACAGGGAGCTTTGGGAACACACCGCCTCATCGGGGCTGGGAGTGGG
This sequence comes from Pygoscelis adeliae, assembly GCF_000699105.1. Classification (NCBI taxonomy): domain Eukaryota; kingdom Metazoa; phylum Chordata; class Aves; order Sphenisciformes; family Spheniscidae; genus Pygoscelis; species Pygoscelis adeliae. The sequence goes on along the minus strand of NW_008824411.1, from coordinate 4,863,096 downwards.
AGCTGGGAAACTGCGGCACAAGACCCCATGACTCACTGTCACTGCTGCATGGCCCCCACCAACCCAGAGCTTCCTCTCCCCAATTTTGCGGGGTGGGCTGTTGCACCTGCAGGAGAGTGCTGGGTGCAGGGACGGGTGCTATGACCACCCATGGCTTAATCCTGCACCCATGGGCATGGTGAGGTGCCAGGCAGGGGAGGCAGGTGTCTGCTGCAAACCTGCAGCCCTGGGTCCCCACGCCAGCACCGAGCCGTGCCCTGCTCCCGCAGGAGTACCCCGAGGAGGGCCGCGCCAGCATCTACCGCTCCGTCATCATCAACGCCTCCAAAGAGATGATGTGCTTCAGCGACTTCCCCATCCCCGAGGACTTCCCCAACTACATGCACAACTCCAAGATCATGGAGTACTTCCGCATGTATGCCCGGCACTTCGACCTGCTCCGCCATGTCCGTTTCAGGGTGAGAGCTGGGGGAGCCCGGGGGGGTGGCGGCGACGGGTCCGGGGGGTGCAGGGTGCCTGACGCCTGCTCCCCCCGCACCCAGACCAGTGTGTGCAGCATGGCCAAGCGCCCCGACTTTGCCACCACGGGCCAGTGGGAGGTAGTGACGGAGAGCGAGGGGAAGCAGGAGGCGGCCGTCTTCGACGCCGTGCTGGTGTGCACCGGGCACCACACCGAGGCACACCTCCCGCTGAGCACCTTCCCAGGTACCACCCCCTGGGCTGCTCGCCTGCTCCCTGACACCCCTGGGAGCACTCTCCGCTCCATCTTAGCCCCCACCCTGCTCTGGCTGCTGCCAAAAATGCCTCCACAGGTTAACGCACCAGGTGGGATTGCAGAGCATGCTGCTATCCACCTACCTATGTTGGTGGTCTGTCCTTGGTGGCTCTTGCTGTGCTGTCAGCGCCTGACCAAAGTGCCCTGCTGGCAGGTGCCCCCGCTGCCAGCTCACCTCTCCCACCAGAGACAGGCTCCCCAAGCTGCTGGCCACACACCCACTGGGCTCTCTGGCTCCCCAGCAAGGCTTGAGAGCTCAGCGCTGGTGGTGGCCTTCTCCTCTGGGTGCCAGGCAAAAATGCCTGGAGGGCTTTCAGCTGTGGAGACCCTCTTTGGGTGGGGAACAGGCTGGAGCACACAGTCACCAGGGTCTGGCGGGGTGGCACAGACTGTGGCTGCTCCTCTGCCCCCAACGTCTGCCACTGGGCAGGAACTGCAGGAGGCTTTTGGGATGGGAGCATGGAGGTCTCCAGACCAAACCCTGCTTCAAGCCAGCCAGCCCCAAAGCCAGAGCAGGATGCTCAGGGCCACACTGAGCATCTCCCAGGCTGGAGAAGCCACCACCTCTCTGGGCACCATCCCAGGGCTGCATCGCTCCCGTTGGTCATGCTGGTCCCAGCCTGTTCCCAAAACACACCACCAGTCTGAGCAGGGAGACAGCCACCCCCTGCCCCACTTCCCTGCCCGGCATGGCTTCCCTCTCTCTCCCAGGGCTGGAAAAGTTTGAGGGCTGGTACCTGCACAGCCGGGACTACAAGAACCCACAGTCCTTTTTGGGGAAGCAGGTGGTCGTGGTTGGCACCGGGAATTCGGGCATCGACATCGCAGTGGAGCTGAGCCACATAGCCAAGCAGGTGTGCTGGGAGAGCCGCCAGGGCTGGGGTGCTTATTATTTGGACTCTGGAGAGCACTGAGCAACCCCCCACCATCCCCTGTGGGCTCCCCTCCCTCCAGCACTGCAGAGGGCCACGAGCACCCCGTCCCCTCTTGATGAGGTGGCTGTTGTCATCCCAGCAGCTGTGCTGGCATCCCTGTCTGAGGGGCACGGCAGGGGCCTAGCCCAGTCCCGAGGATGCTGCCACACCACCACCTCCCCTCTCCTTCCTCCCAGGTCTTCCTCAGCACAAAGCGTGGGACCTGGGTGCTGCACCGGGTGGGGGATGGTGGATACCCCTTCGATGTCTCCTACATCAGCCGCTTCAGACAGCTCCTCCTCAGCCTGCTGCCTCAAAATGTCAGCAGCTTTCTCCTGGAGAGGAAGCTGAACGCCCGCTTCGACCACGCGCTCTATGGCCTCCAGCCCCAGCACCGGTGAGCGTCCCAGCAGCACCCCGGGGACCTGCCCCAGCACTGCCCATCCCACTGCCTGGACCCCACACGAGGTCTGTCTGTGCCTTTCAGGATCTTTCACCAGCACCCAACTGTCAACGACGACCTGCCCAACTGCATCATTTCAGGCAGGGTGCTGGTGAAGCCAAATATCCAGAAATTCACGGAGACATCTGCCATCTTCAGTGACGGCACCAGGGAAGACATCGACGCTGTGGTCTTTGCCACAGGATACAGCTTCTCCTTCCCCTTCCTTGAGGGCTGCGTGAAGGTGGTGGAGAACCAGATCTCCCTCTACAAATTCATGTTCCCCATCGACCTGGAGAAGCCGACGCTGGCTTTCATCGGCCTCATCCAGCCCCTGGGCCCCATCATGCCCATCTCCGAGCTCCAGTGTCGCTGGGCCACCCGCATCTTCAAGGGTAAGCAAGGCAGGGTGGGGGGATGCAGCCAGGCTCCCTTGGCCACGGCAAGGCTGAGTCGTTCAACTGGCTGCATCCCCTTGCACACCGCCTCCCTCCACTCATCTTTGTTGTCCTCCTTTTGCTTATTCATAGGGACAAAAAACAGCATTGCATTTTGCAATGAGCCTCGTGCTCATCTTCTCTTGCGGGGGGCCACTAACAGGTCCCATTGCCTGCAAACCACCTTCTCCCTCTCCTTTCCTGCCATTACTTTCTTCGCCCGTGCTTCCTGCTTTGCTCCTGCCATGACGGCACATCCCCAAAGCCCCAAAGGCTTTTGTGTGCAAGCAGAGGCCAGGCTGGGCTGCAGAGCCAGCCATACCATGGCGGAAGCACAGCCCTCCCTCCAGCCATGGCCTCCTCCTCCCCAGGGCTGCAGGACCTGCCTCCATCCACCAACATGCTGGCTGACATCACGCAAACCAAGGAGAAAATGGCCAAGCGGTAAGAACGCCGCGCAGGCATCGCCCCTGCCACCGTTACCCCTGTGCCTACATGCCAAGCCCGCCTGCCCTCCTTGCCCGCAGGTACGTGAAGAGCCAGCGGCACACCATCCAGGTGGATTACATCCCCTACATGGATGAGCTCGCCTGCCAGGTGGGGGTCAAGCCCAACCTGCTCACCCTCTTCCTCACTGACCCCAAGCTGGCGCTGGAGGTGGCCTTCGGGCCCTGCACGCCATACCAGTACCGCCTGCGGGGCCCGGGCGAGTGGGCAGGCGCCAGGGAGGCCATCCTCACCCAGCGGCAGCGCATCATCAAGCCCCTGCAAACCAGAGCTGGGGACTGTCCTCCCCGCTCCAGCACCGTGCCCCACATCTTCAAGGTCTTCTTCAGCATTGGTTTGATTGTGGCCACCCTTGCCTATGTCTCGCTCTCTCCTTAACCTAAAATGGATACAGCGGGTCCTCCTGGCAATCTTCTTCCTTTCCTTTGGGCTTGGGTGTTTCTGTAGTCTCTTGCTAGATCTGCCGCCACGTCAGGAGACATGGAGGGAATCGGTTCCTTGAAGATGCAGCCTGGTCTGTCTCACCTTCCTGCTGTGCCAGGGCCACACCAGGTCTTGTCGGGGGCTGCTCTGAGGACAGGAATCGCTCCCCTTCCCTAAATCCTGGCCCGGCAGCTCCACAAGCTCTACCCGTGGGTTAGGACGGTGCAAAGGCGGTGGGGAAACCAGGAACTCGCCTGACCAGAGCGCCTCGGGAAAAGGGCAATAAAGCTTGTCCCTGTGCCGAGGGGACCAGGGACCACACTGCGTGGGCTGTCTCAGTCTCCAGGGTCTATCCTGAGGCATCTGTCCTGCCCACGCAGCGCCTGGCCAGCCCACGGGCACCAGCCTGGCTACTTGCACCCCACAGCTGGCCTGCCCACCCCACAGCCGG
>NW_008824411.1:4848511-4858046 GCF_000699105.1 Pygoscelis adeliae | reverse complement strand
CCCGCCGTGGCCTGGCAGCCGGCTAGGAGCCCCTCGGGAGGGCCCTGTCCCTTGCCGGTGCGGCCCGCTTCTCCTCAGGGCCATGGCAGACACCGCTTCACCGTGACCTGGCAGGGGAAGGGAGCGGGCAGCCGTGGGCCGAGTGTGCCGTGACAGCCCTGCCCCCGCCCCCGCCCCGTGGGCTTTGCAGAGCCCTCGTCCCAGCCATGCCTGCTTGGCACGAGTCCGGGGGAGGGAGGCTTTCCCCGGTTTCCCAGCTCATCCCCTTAACCTTACGGCAACCTCATGGCTGAGCTCTGGTTCCCTTCTCCGAAAGAGGTGGGAGAGTCCAGGCGAATCAGGCTTCCCTGGGTAACTCCAGCACCAGGAGGTGTTAGCCGAGCAGGTTGTGGGCAACTGAGGGTGCTGAACAGAGACCCCAGCTCTCCAAAATAAACCCTCTCAGGCTGGCTGCCAGTGTATCCTGGTGCGGGTCGCTGACTGCGTGGGAGAGGCAGCAAGCGTTGCACTTTTCAGGGGGAACTGGTGTATTTTGCGTGTCATTTTCAGAAGCAAAGTGGGGAGGTGAGGCTGGGTGAAACTGAAGGGACCTTGTGGTCGGGCCAGCAGGCACCCATCTTAGCACGGACTGCAGCTGGCAGCGGCTTGCTGTCAAACTGGGAGCAGATGCGCTGAGACGCTGCAGAGGTTTGCTTGGGCTTTGGTATGGGCAGCGTTTCCATTAGTGACTTGGATGTACTTGTGTCACACCATCAGAGCATGCTGTGCTACAAGGGCTTGTCTGAACGCAGGAGGGTTTGAGCTGTAGAAGTTAGTTCAGTAAAACCAAGTACTGCAGGCTACGCTCAAAGAGCTCGCTGTCCCAGCGCGGCAGGGTGCCTGCGTGCCGGATGCAGGAGGTGGGGTGGTCTTGTCTGCACAGAGTTTTGGATGCCACGTGCCAGAAAGGAGCCGCTGCTTGGGAGAAACCTCAGGAGGCGTTTGGAGAGCATGACCTGTAAGGGACAGCCAGAGGGACTGGATTTCTTTTAGAGAAGAGAAAGGGAAGCTTTCACATCTTTTAACACCTGCATGTATCTCTCAGGTCTGTCTTGGTGCAAGAGGATGTTCAGCCTTTCCTACCTTCTTCCCTGTAGATGGGAAGTAAGGGAGCCTTAGCGGAGATACTGGGGAAGAAGCTCCTCAACAGCAGGTCTAGTGGCACAGGGGCAGGTTTTGTGAGGACCCAGCTGAGCCTCCTCTGGGGCAGAGGGGGAAGATGTCAGAGCAAGTGGTGCAGCTCATCTAACCTGGATCTTCAAGTGCACTTGATCTTCACTGAGAGGAGAGGGGGTGGAGGTATGGGTTAGCTGTCCTCTCGAGCTGCCTTTTAGCCCTCAGGATTTAAGAAATACTTAAATACAAGTAATTGCTCTGTAATGTTCTAAAGCCTGGCTTTAGCTGGCAGCCTTGCCTGGCACCCTTCATATAACTTGATCTTCTAAACAAATCCCCAAATGTCACAATTAAGTGCATGAAGCAAGGCTGGCTGTCCTCTTGCCTTGCCCTGCAGAGCCCATGATCAGTGCGGTAAGCTGAAAGCTGCAAAATAAGCCTGGGAAGGGGGCAAGAACCCCGACCCATCTCAGCTGCTGGAAACTGGGTAAGGCCCGAAGAGTCCCATGTAGCTGGCGGTGGCTTTGTTGTTTGTCCTGAGAGGTGTGTAGTTGTTCATGGCTTGGCACTGTATGGCCAGTTCTTCTACTTTGCCTTCTCTGAGCTAGGTGAGATCGGGGATGACAGCCCATCTCCAGCTGCAGAGTGGCACTGAGGCAGCTGGGATTGCCTTTCCCTCGTCGTGTGCCTCGGGATGGCTGGGCAGACATTGGAATGCGCGGCGTGGTACCGCTGGTTAGGGTCACAACAAGCAGACCTCCTCGCCTGCGCTGTGCCACAGCGGACATGGTGGCTTGCCTGGTGAATCATGAGTGAATGCTGATGAGCTGAGCTTTTTGCAGACACCATGGCATTAGCCCCACGCCTTGGCCAAGCTCCAGCTTGGGCAATTCCACTCGGACACTTTAAACGCTCCTGTTGCCTTTGCCAGGCACAAGGCTCCGCTCTTCTGCCTGTGAGCTTTGGAGACTTGTTGGGAGCTGTTAAACAGCTGCTACTTTCACTCTCCGGCTGTTTTCTTATTGGATGTAGGGGATTTGCCTGTAGAGCCTGACTGTGGGACTGTGAAAGAGGCTCTGTTAACGCCAAGCAATTGATTTGCCAATAAAGGTTGGCTTTATTTTTCCCATCAGCCCCTCTACTATGCCGGCTACTGAGGGCTTGTGTGGGATGCAGCATAACTAGTATCGGTTTTGGAGTATAACAATTACCAGCTTAACTAGAGTGATAGTTCATAAGGCTATGGCTATAATTAGGTCAAGCTGTCTTGCTTGTTAAATTTCCCTTCAGCTCCCAAACTTGGCAGTGGGAATGAACTCTGGGCCTTTTTTAGGATTGCTGTCAGTCTCCCCTGGCAAAGAGCATTGGGGAACAGCGCCTTTGCTCCTCTCCTTGCTGCCGGAGCCCATGAGCACAGGCACACTGATGTCCTCTCTCTCTCACAGGGGCTGTTGAGCTGTCATGGGGAACACCACCAGTGAGCGAGTGTCTGGGGAGCGCCATGGCTCCAAGTCCCACCGCTCGGATGGCTCTGGTGCCCCCCACCCTGCCAAGGAGCACCCGCACAAGATCATGGTGGGCAGCACCGACGACCCCAATGTTTTCAGCTCCCATGACTCCAAGGTAGGGGCTGGCTGCTGCCTTCCCTGTCCTGCCTTCTGGGGCCCTGGCTGGGGCTTCAGCTCACTGGCTGTGCGGGGCTGCAGTCCCAACCACGTGAGGGGTCTGTAGAGAGCTGGGAGGCTGGAGGAGCTCTGCGATGTTCTTGTCTGGGATGTGCAGGTGGGCTGGTAGAGGCCAGGGAGAGATAAATGTGGTCCCAGTTGTCTCTGTGTCCCAGTCAGGCTCTGGTTTTCTTTGCTCAGATTCCTGGGGACAAGGAATTTGTGTCATGGCAGCCGGATCTGGAGGAGTCAGTGAAACCGTCCCAACAGGCTCGTCCCACTGTCATCCGCTGGGCCGATGGAGGCAAAGAGGTCTTCATCTCCGGATCTTTCAATAACTGGAGCACCAAGATCCCACTCATCAAGAGGTAGCCAGTCCCTCAAGTCACCCTATGTTCTCCTCTGCTCCATCGCAGGGAGTGTTTTCCCTTCTTTGTGCTGGTTGCTGTTCCCTTTGCTCACCTGGCTTTTCTCAGTTCACCCAAGTTGGAGGGTCTGAGCACAAATACGTAGTCAGCTTCTTCCCTGGGTGGTGCTGCTGTGGCTGTGGGAAGTTGTGAAACAGAGGGACAGGACAGGATGGGCCACTTTGCTTGCCCAGGTGGATATCACACGGCAGCTAATCCTGGCAGCAGAGCCCTGCCCAGGTATGCAGCAGTCCCCTGGAAGCTGTCAGCTCTTCCCTTGGCTGTGGCCTTACCCCATGCCTAGTGTTGTTGCCAGCGGGGGTTGGTTGTTTATCCCTCACGTGTCTTCCTGCCCTAATGATGTTCTCGCTGTTCTGCAACACATCTGTGATTTTCATGGAAACACTGTGTAGGACTGTGGGCATAATCCCAGCAAATCATCTGGAATGGGTTATCTCAATTGCAGGCTTAACAGAGCTGCTACACTTGCTGCCCCCGTCCTGCAGTGCCAGTGCAGGGTTAGATGCTTTGCCCATGCATCCTTCCCAGTGTGTCTTGCACAGGGTGTCTGTCACATCGACTTTCCCTGGGTGTGCAGGGCTGGACTGCCTCTTGCACTCCTTGCGGCTGGACTCCTAGAGCTAGTGCTCTGAACGCTCGCGTCTGTTGTATCCGTGCCTCAGATCACTGACGATGAACAAGCCTAACTCTGCATGCAGGTGTTGGGGTGGAGGGGCTGGGCAGTATGTGAAAAAGTGCCATTTTCTGGGACCCCATGGAAGAACAGCATCCAGAGCATCACCAGGGTAATGCTGTTGCACGTCTGTTGTCTCTGCACAGCCACAACGACTTTGTCGCTATCCTGGACCTCCCAGAAGGAGAGCACCAGTACAAATTTTTTGTGGATGGCCAATGGGTCCATGACCCGTCTGAGGTAACTCTCAAAGCTTTATCCCTGCAGATCTTGCCCTCTTCAGGGGACTAGACATGATGTAACTGCAGCAGAGGGGGAGCAGGAAGAGCAGAGGGTATCTGCCAAAACAAAAGGGGCATCTCCATCGTGTGAGTCCTTTCAGAGGCTGGTTCCTCTGGGCTTAGACAAGCTGTATGGGGGAGTGTCGGGGAGGTACTGAGGAGCAGGGAAACGACCAGAAGGCCTTTAAGCCCCATTCAGAATTGACTACATGGGAAGACAGGCCATGGGGTCAGCATTCAGTTGCAGGTTCTCCTCCAAACTGAATCACGTGGTAGCAGCATGGGAAGGAGAGGACACTTACCATTGGCATGTAGCAGGATGGAGGATGAATATAGGAGGTGATGTAGGAGCCTGGGAGTAAAGGGAAATCTGCAAGTGGAGATCTGCAAGCATAGAGCAGAGCTAGACACTGGCCACCTGTGCTCTGAGGTAATGGCGCAGCAAAGACAGCTTGGGCCGGGAGGATCTAGGAAGCATTGAGTGTGCTTCGATTGGAGGTGAACATAGGAAGACTCTTACCTCAGTTCTCTCCAGCCTGTGGTCACCAGCCAGATGGGGACGATTAATAACCTGATTCACGTCAAGAAATCTGACTTCGAGGTGTTCGATGCTTTGAAGGTGGATTCCCTGGAGAGCTCAGAAACCTCAGGTCGGGGTGAGTTTTTGTGGCATTACAGCTTTGCATGTGCTATTTTCCACCTCCTCTGCTCTGAGACTTGCTGCTCTGGGGGTGAAGAGACCCCCTGAGCAGAGGTGTGGGCCTGCACCCGGGAAGAGTAGTATTTGGCAGCATGTCCTTGGCAGCCCACAGCTGAGGCCTCGTCTCCATGGAGGGGCTGTGCTGGTGTAACTCGTTCTGTGCTAGCACCATCCCAGAGCAGGGTCAGTGCCTGTGCGCAGCTGAGGCAGCCATTTCAGACTGGTGAATGCCGGGAACATCACCCCTTTCTGTCTGCTCAACTGTGAGTAAGTCATCTGATCTGGGGTACAAGCTAGGCAAGAGCAGGATCCAGGTTATTTTCAGCAGCCACTCTTTTGTTTTCATGCCAAGGTAATTTGTACTAGTGCTAGCACATCAGAAGCCTCCCTCTCCACTTGTGTTACAGCAGCAGGTTAGGTTACCACGCGGACACCAGCAGTGCTGGCTTGGTGTATAAGGCCGGCAGGTAGCTCAGTCGTGTTTCAGTCCAGGGCGCCCTGAGTGCGGCCTGCTGTCCCTGCTACAAACCCCGTCTCAGATATAGCCTCAGCTCCACGTCCTTGCCCAGCCTGGGCAGGAGATACTTTGTTGGAAAGAAGCCAGCAAGCAGCAGGAGCTCCAGGGAGGTGGAGTGCTTCTGGGTGCTGGCTGTTCCGAAACAGATCAGATGTGGCTGGGAGATATGGCCAGTCCAGCTTCTAGTGACCACAAGCTCCTGCGGTCCCTCATACAGGCTGAGCAGCTGCTCAGTTTGGACTTCCCATTTGCCCTTTCTGGGACATCCTCGCCAGGCAGTCCTGCAGCACCGAGAGCGTGCAGGAGTGCTGCTTGCTGTGCCCCTGCTGCAAAAGGTACAGCTCTGGGGCAAGCTGGCTGTTTGCTGCAGGGAGAGGGACCCAGCTGTGCTGAGAGCCGTGCGCCGGGGTCTTGGGGTGGATGCCACAGGGTGCTTGTGTTGTGTCAATGCACATACCAGCTTACAGCCCTGCTTGGAAATGCCCAGGGCTCGCCTGGCTGCTTATTCCTCTGTGAAAAGGCTGAGCTGTTGCTATAGAATACATGGCCATGGCTCATGGAAGATGTTTGTGCCTGAAAGACCCTGCTGGGTTCCTCTCAGCATTTTGGGAGCTGCTCTGTGCTCGCCAGTCCTGTTTTAGCCATTTCATGTCTCCTCCCGTCTCTTCTCTTTAGACTTATCAAGCTCACCACCTGGTCCTTACGGCCAAGAGATGTATGTATACCGGCCCGAGGAGCGCTTCAAATCCCCACCCATCCTCCCGCCTCACCTCCTCCAGGTCATCCTCAACAAGGACACCAATATCTCGGTGGGTACCAGCATACTGCCTGCACACAGAGAGCCACACTGGGGTTGAGAACGGGAGTCCTGTCTGCAGGGAGCCTGATCTCCCCTTGGCTGGTGTCTGGACCTTGCCATTTACTGGGAAGAGCATCACTTTTCACATTAACCACTCTGGTTTGGCCCCTTGCTCTGCCTGGTGCTTAGCTGAGCTCTGTTCCTATTCAGAACAGCCAGAGACACCAGCAGCTCAGATTGCCTGAGATGGCAGCTCCCTGTGATGGCTGGGGCTGAGGGGGTCAGGGCTCTGCTGTTCCCCTGTGACACTCCTCTTGTCCTAGTGTGACCCAGCACTGCTGCCCGAACCCAATCACGTCATGCTCAATCACCTCTATGCGCTCTCCATCAAGGTAAGGCCAGGTCCTGCAAGACCGCTGGGTGAGGGAAGGGGAGCTGCTGTGGCTCCCAGGAGCCTGCAGCACCTGCAAGGATCAGAACCTGGACGGCCGTGGGGTGGAGACAGTGGTGTCCAGGATGGGAGGACCCACACGAGGACAGCTTGGCTGCCCAGTGAAGTGTGGCACATGCAGGAATGTAGGTTGTAGTCTCCTTACAGCCCCTAGTTCCCTGTAGCTGCCTCCCCACAGTGTGGTGGAGCTGGGTAGCCCTAGGCTCTCCTGTTGTGTACCAGCCCCTTCCCTCGCTCTGCCCTGGCTCCCTGTCGTGGGTGTTGGACGTGTCTCGCTGGCTGTGAGGCTTGGGACAGCAGGGACGGGCTGGGGCTGCTCCCCAGCCCGCAGAGCCCTCTTACCAATGGCTGCCTTGGGGGTGCTGTGCTCCCGAGTCGGCGCAGCCAGGCTGCGCTAAGCTCTCCCACCTGCTCCTGCTGACGCTGTGCCTCTCGCAGGATGGCGTGATGGTGCTCAGTGCCACGCACCGCTACAAGAAGAAGTACGTCACCACGCTGCTGTACAAGCCCATCTGAGTCGGGGCCTCGTCCGCCCCCCACGCAGGACACGAAACACCGCTTTGTCTGCACACACTGGGCCACGGGACTGTGTGAGAACTGGCCACTGGCTCCAGTCTTGAACCTGGCAGGGACACAGGCTCCGGCAATGAGCCCAAGGCCGCTGGGGCCTGTGACACTGTCCCATCCTACTGGTGTGGTTTGATTTAACCCTTGGTTTCTGCCCACCTACAGCTCCCCTTGGCTTCTGTGAGTCTCTGGGGCCACTTTGTTGGCTGCTCACCAGAACAGCCTTTCCTTGCACCCGACATGGCAAGGGCTTCACACTACCTGTCTTCTGCAGCCTGCAAGGGCTCCACGGCGGTCCTGGCACTGCCCCCAGCCCAGGCCTCCAGGAACGTGTCCTACCTGCTGAAGGTTGCTGTGCTGTCCTGGTGATGAGCCTCCAAGGCCACCTTGATCCCTAGGGGCTCTGGGACACCCTAGCTTGACCCCTGTCCCGCAGCCCTGAGTGTGGGGCTGCCCCCCTCCTTGTGCTCCCCAGCTTCAAGGAGGGCTCTCAGCTCTGGCTACCTGCAGCCCCAGCCCTCTGCCAGGTTCAGCGTCGAGCCAGTGGGAGGGAGGGTACAGCTGGACGCAGCCGTGCTTACCTGCCGCCGGGACAGCAACATCAAGGACTGAATGCCTGCCCTGTCCCCAACATGGAGTGCTTCTGTGGGGCAGGGCTGACCGTCACAGCCAGAGGAGCACCTGCGCACGCCCATGCTGGAGGGGGCCTGGGGAGAGCGGAGCAGTGCAGGTACCCCAGAACCCCGGCTACACCGCCTGCTGCCGGAGCAGTGCCACGTGACAGCGTTTTCTCTATTTATTACAGTATTTATTGTTCTCAGTGCTGCTGGCCTGCTGTTGGTGGGGGACTCTGGAGCAGCGAGGGGAGGGAAGGGAGCGCCCGGTGGGGTGCAGAGCTGCCCTTGGGGTGCTGGGGTGGAGCTCAGAGCCACCCCCTTGGGGCCGGCTGGTGCCTATGGCACCCTGCGCTACAGGTAGCTTGGGGAGGGGGAGCACAGCTGCAGAGATGGGTATGCCAGAAACACCACAACCCAAAGGAAACCTTTATTGGGGATTCTCCAACCACTGAACAGAACATGGCATTTCTTACATCTTCCTCCCGCGCTGGGGCCCCGACATGCCCGAGGAGCCCCCAAACCGCAGCTCCGATACCTCTATCTATATACATATACATACATCCACGAGCAGGGACGGGTACGCAGCAGGGTTGCAAATGGGACCAAGTCCCCGGGCGAGGGGTGCACAGCGTGGAGGGCTGTGACGCCCCACTCTAAGCACTGTGGGTGGAAGGGGCTGAGCACTGAAGCATGGGGCAAGGCAAAGCCCAAGCCAGCAGCTGCTGCTGCGATGCCAGGCAAAGGCAGGTGGAGGGCATGCAACAACCAAAGTGGCCCAAACCCACTAACTGTGTAGCACCAGGCACCCCAGACCCCTGTCCACCCCGGCCCTTGGAGTAGCAGGGACAGGGTCCACTCCAGCCTTCCGGCATGGCATGGCTCGGCCGCCACCCAGCCGGGGCAGCTCTCCCTGCCCTGCCTGGGGCTCACGTGACGGACAGGGCCTGCTGGGCCTTCACCTGGCGAGAGAGCATGTGCGGCAATAAGGGGGAGCACTGCCAAGGCAGGCCTGCGCCGGAGGACTGCTGTGCCCTGGGGACATGGACACGGAGGCTGGGGACAGCCAAGGAAAATGGGTCCCTGTGTGCCCGCCCACCCACACGCTACACCCAGCTGGCCCCTCAGCCCCCCTCTCCATCAGCCACCACTCTGCTGGCAGAGCATAGGTGTCTGCCATCTGTGCCCATCCCCAGGGCATCAGGGCTCCAGGGCAGGGGCACCCACCCCTAGCTCACGCTGGCTGCCAGGGCAAACTCACCTCCAGGTTTGTCCTGGCTTTGCGCAGCACGTTGTGGGTCCTGGTCACTGTGAGGGAGAGAGAGATTGGGGGTCAGTGAAGTCCCTGTGCTATGGAGCCACCCCAGGCACATGGGGACCAGGACAGCTTGGCTGTGCCATCCTGCAGCAGGATGCCACCGGGGCCACGTACGCTGGCTCACAATGAACTGCTCCATGCTGTCCTTGAGCTGGGCTGTGCTGCGCAGCCGCTTGGCCGCGCTCTGCAGAGCATCCTCCCTCTCGGAGAGCTGGGCCCGCAGTGCCACGATCTCACCCTGTAGTGCCTGCTCCTGGGACAAGACGAGTGTGATGAGCAGCGAGCGAGCATCCAGCCCCACCGCCCTGCCAGCCCCCGGCCTGATGCTTACCTTGCCCTGGCGCTGGGCAGGGCCAACGGGCAGCACG
>NW_008824411.1:4842259-4848331 GCF_000699105.1 Pygoscelis adeliae | reverse complement strand
GGAGCGGGTGCTGCTGGGGCACCTGCATCCCACTGCACCTGGGGACTCGCTGCGCCCAGCCCAACACTGCAGAGCAGTGCCGGCAACAGCCCCCAGGCTGGACACTACCTGCCGCTTGCCAGCCCTGCAAGGCTCGGGGCTGATATTGGGCTCAGGAGCCGCTTTATGCATAGTCCACAGAGCGGGGTCCATCCCCCAGCTGCCACCAGCCCCGTCCTGCTCACACTTTACCTCCTTTCCCGGGAGCGGGCAGTTGGGCAGCCCGAGCGCCGGGTGCATGAGACACATCAGCTCGCGGGCCAGCGCCTTCCCCTCCAGGATGTGCTGCTCCAGGGCCCGGTAGGTGTCCAGGTGGCCGACAACGTGAGCCCCTGTCGGTCCCTCGCTCTTCCTCACCAGTGGGTCTGCCCCACGTGGCTCTTTGGGACAAGCAGGGCAGGGTAAGGACCACTGCCTGCTCCCCCTGCGGCCCTCCCCATCCCATCCCAGGGCTTGGCTCTGCCCTGGGCTCTCCGTCCCTGCTCAGCAAGGGTGGTGCCATGAGTTTGTCAGGTCACAGCAGCCCTGAGGCACACGTGTGGGCAGGCTCTGATACCCACCGTCCATCCGCCGGGCCACCGACGTGTCAGAGGGCTGCAGGGAGAAGAGGGGAGCTGCTGAGCTCGTGCCAACATCCCGCACTGGAGGAGATGGGAAGCAGCCTGGAACAAGAAGCGTCTGAGCCCCTGTGGACGGCCATGGCTCCATGCCTGGGGCAGCTGAGGAGCCTTCCCTCCCTTGCTGCCTGCCTACAAGGCCACCGTGTCCCTCCTGCTGCCACGACAGGAGAGGTGTTTGGGACCGCCCAAGTGTTGCAAAGGGGCCAGGCACCCCAAGACCAGGAACTGGGCAGAAGCGCTGGGGCTCGGGGGGGGTCTGGGTGCAGGTCCCATACCTGCACGGGTCTCGGCGGAGGGGCCAGGGAGGCTCTCATAGACATGCAGCTCTGCACGCAGGGTCTGCAGGAGCAGGCGTTGCTCCTCACACTGCTGCTGCAGGAGCGTCACCATGTGCTGCAGCCTGCAGAGGGGTGACACATGAGTCCAGGGCCAGCCATGCCACCCAGCCCTGCCGGCCCCAAGGCCACAATGCCCCAAGCCTTACCTGTTGTTGTCTTCCTGCAGAGAGCGCCGCTCGTCTCGGAGCTGCTGGACGCTCTCTTGGCGCTCGGCAAGCTCCTCTGCCAGCCTCCGCTGCTCCCCCAGCCTCTGGCCCAGCTCTGCTTCAGCCTCCCGTGCCCGGGAGCAGGCAGCCAGGAGCGCCTCCTGCACCCGCGCCAGCTCTAGGGATGGAGACCATGGAGGTGTCACTGCCACCCCACTCAGCCAGTGCCCTCGGGGACTCAGTCCTGGGACGCTGGTAGCTTGGCCCTACCTTGGGAGAGGTGGTCACGCTGGAGCCGCAGGGTCCTGTTGTCCTCGCGCAGAGCCTGGTTCTCCCCACTCAGCTGCAGCCCTGGCTCCGGCCCCTGGGCATAGACATTGCTGGGCAATCCTGCAAAGGGGGCACTGGTGCTGGGTCTCTCTCCCGACACCCCGCCGTGCACAGGGTGAGTGCCCTCCCCGTGCAATGGGGTGTGCAAAGGTTGGCCCCCCTCAGAGCACAGGGCTCCCTGGCAGCCCTGGCCCCAGTGCAGCACCATACCGCTGGCCTTGCTGGTGGAGGCCAGGCGGTGTTCAAGCTGCTCCCGGAGCCGGTCGTTGGTGCAGATGGACTCCTCGAGGCGCTGGCGCAAGCTGCGGATCTCCACCAAGTGCTCCTCCAGCAGGTCTGCCCCTGCCACAGCCGAGGAGAAGGCTCAGGGCAGGGATGGCTGTAGCGCCTGCCCCATGCCGTCCCCACTATCCTGCCCCATACCAGAGCCATGTCCCGCAGCCATTCTGGTGACAGGTCTCCTCCCTGTTCCCCCACACCCAGCCGGGATGCCCCCATGCTCTCCAGCATGGACGTTACCTGTTAGCTTCTGGCTGGAGGGATACCCCAATGGCAGGGCCCCGTAAAGCGGCTGGCCGGGAGGGGGTATGTCCCAGAGGGCACGGGTCTTGGTGGCCCCGGGGATCTCAGCCAGGCTCTGCAGTGTGCCGTGTCGGCAGAGCGATGCTGGGGCTTTGCTGCCCTCTCCAAAGGGGCCCAGTGGGGCTGTGGGCTTTGCTGGTGCCATGGGGAGTGTCACACCTGCACGCACAAGGCAAAGCAGTGAGGAGGAGGAGGGCAATGAGCAGGGAGGAAGACTGGGGGTAACACACTCCCACTATGTGCTTTTTGCTCCCTTCTCAGTCTGCCCAACAGTGCAGCCCCACATACCCCCATGGTGATCCCCCATCATTGACCTTCTGTCCTGGTCAAACCCGTTCCCCCTGAAGAGCAGAAGAGGCTCTCCCAGGGCTTACTGATTACACGACACGAGTTGGAGGGTCTCAGCCCCACTCCTACACAACAATTAACCAAACCAGCCCTTTCCCAGGGGCCCTAGGATGTGCAAGTGCCCACACCAAGGGCTAGTGCTGCTTCAGGCTGTGTTCATCCCACCCACCAGGTCCTCTCTACATGAGCCACATGTCCCCATCATCCCCCAGCCAGAGTCATGGGGCCCAACCTCGAAGCAGTGGCCCTGGGTAGCAGGAGAAGGGCCAGGAAAGGACAGGCAGGTCAGAGAGGGCGAGGGGCCATGCGGCACAGCACAGCACAGCACGGCACGGCACGCAGGGCAGGCAGGACCAACCCCATGCCGGAGGCACACGCTCACTTTCTCCCAGCTGCCTCCGGAGCACCTGCAGTTCCTGCTGGGCCTCAGCCAGGGAGCAGACGGGGGTCCCGCAGCAGCCCATGAGCGGGGGCGGCGCAGGAGGGGGTGGCCCAGCAGGCAGGAAGGGGGGCAGCCTGGGGGCCAGCGCAGGCAGGGGGGCACTAATGGATTTGGACAAGGAGTTTAAGTGAAGGCCTAGAGACAGGAGAGAGATGGAGAGAGAGATGTTTAGTGTGGCTCTGGCTCAGACTGGTGGGGACCCCTCCTCCCCGGGGGCACTGGGGATCCTGGCATGCCCCGAGCAGCCCACGCGAGGTCAGTCAGGTCCCAGCCTTACAGGGCTGTGGTACCATAGCAAGGCTTCCCGAGACACTCCCCTGCAGCCCCAGGTGCTGCGTGCTCACCCCCCCTAGGCTGGGGTTGGTGCGTGGTGCTCCATGGGCAGCCCCCGCCCAGGCCTGATGGGCACCTACTGCTGCAGGGACCCACGAGCTACAGAGGGGGGCTGGACGTCCCCAGCCCGCAGTTCTGGCCCCTGGGCACTCCACGGTACCTGCGAGTCGGGCGGGCTCCTCGCGGCACTGGCTGCACTCGCTGGCCACGTCCCCGTCAGAGCAGGGCTCCAGCCCCTCGGACACGAAGGAGGCGCTGGTGGCAGAGCGGGACGACTCAGAGGGCGGGCGGCTGCTGCCCGGGGACTCACAGCGCTCCTGCAGCTTCGCCTCCAGGCTCTCGATCACCTTCTCCTTCTCCTGGAGCTCCCGGCTGAGCCTGCAGAGGTGGCCCATCACCGGGGCTGGCAGGGCAGGGTGACGCCCATCCCACAGCCCTTCCCCGCATGACACCGCACATGACACATCCCACCTGTGCTGCAAGGCTGCCTGGAGGCATGGGGTGCCCAGCCCAAGCCTCGGGTTCCCCATCCACAGAGGAGAGGCAGCCACAGGAGGTCCGCCTGGAGCAGAGACCCTGAGGGCACCCTGGACCCTCACCCCAAAAGCAGTGATAGCCCCCAGAGTGCCCGTGCAGAGCAGGTCCCCCAAGCCCTCCCTGGGAACAGATACCTCAGTGCCAGGAGTTCGTGGCTGGTTTTACCCTCCCCATCTTGTCGATCTCCTGAAAAACCAAGCCAGAGAAAAGCCACTCAGTGTCCCCATACCCCAGGCTGCCCATCCCCAAACAGAGCCAGCCCAGGTCGAAGCAGGTAGCCCACACAACACAAGGTGTCCTAATGGCCCCAGCCCTTCACAGCATCCATCAAAGCATCCCTTCCCGGCCCGCCGTGCCCCACGATGCACAGCCCCAGTGCCCCCCCCAAAGGTACTTACTGGTGCCCAGCTTGTCACTGAGCCGCTCGGCCAGCTGCCTGCCCTGGGCCAGCTGCTCCCGAAAGCCCTGGCCCAGGTAGTAGTCGATGTCGGTGCCACGGAGGAGCTCCTCAAAGGACCGCAGGGCATCGTGCAGGTGCTGGGCCAGGCTGCGGCTCACCCCGCGGCCTTCCCGCAGCGTCTGCCGCAGGTGGGAGAGCTCCCGAGCCTGTGCTTGGATCAGCGAGTCGTACTTCCTAGGGGGGGATCGGCAAGCGGGGGGTCCACAGGGCTGCCAGAACCCCCCAGAGAGCACAGCAGGGATGGGGTACCATGGGGGATTCTGTGCACCGTCCACCCCTGGGGCTCTGCCCCACCATGCAAACGCCCCAGGAGCCCAGCTGTGGGGAAAGCACGCAACAAGAAGCCACCACCTTAGGCAACCCCTGGAGACCCTCGTAGCCACCTATATGGCCCCGATCCCCACGGTCATACCCTGGCCAGGTGGCAGATTGCAGCTCCTTGGGCAAAACCCCTCCAGGCTTGGTTGCAGGCAGCTGCGCTTCGAGGAGGGCCACGCGGTGCACCAGGCGCTGTAGGTCGCGGTGTGCCCGTAGGGCAGGCGGGCAGAGGGTGCCGTGGCCATCCGACTGCCAGCCCTCATCCTCATCAGTGAGGCTGTGGGCCGGGGAGGCCAGGGCCGTGGGACCCAGTGGGGGCCGCTCAGCGCCCGAGGCGTAGCCACTGGTGACGGAGACGGAGCGGGCACGACGCTGCAGGCTCTGGATCACCTTGTTGGCATTGAGCAGCTGCGCCTTAAGGTCCTGGATGTGCTGGCGCAGGGCCCCCACATCTGCCGGTGCCATGGCTTTCCGGCTAGCCTTGTCCACCCTGGGCATCCCTGGCTGGCACGGGGACCCCGGCTCCTCGCCCAGGCTGGGCTCGCTGAATACATCTGGCTCCTCGCACTCTGCAGAGAAGGCAGAGCATGGTGTCACTTTTCCATGGCAGGTGGGCAAGGCACAGGGATCCCTGGAGCCGCTGGCTCTCCTTACCAGGGCTGGTGGTCTCGTCCCGGTCAGCCTCGGTCTCGCTTCGCCCACACGTCTCATAGCCCAGGTCCTGGAAGTCCACCTGCACTTGCTTGCTGAGCTGCTGGGCGTGGGGTTCACCTGCTGGGAAGCCCCATCAGCTCAGGGTCCCCCTCTGGGCAGGATTCACCATCCTTGCCCCACATATAGTGCCATGCACAGGGCATGCCAGGCTCGGCACAGACCCCCATCCCGCCCAGGGTTTTAACTCACGGAGCAGGACATGGTACTTCTCCAGCTGCTTGGCTTGTGCTCGCACCGTGGCCTCCGAGGCGGCGAGCTTGTCCTGCAGCTCCTGGCACTGCCTTTGGCCCTGTGCCACCTGGGAGCACAGCTCTGCACCCAGCCCTGGCCAGCCCCCGCTGGGGGCTGTGCCCTCCGCCTGCCAGAGGGGAGATGAATTGTGAGCTCCCTACCTCCATCAGCATCCCCATCCCAGTTCCCTGTGCTCAGGGCACTTACATGGCTCCCGTTCCCTCCACCCGGGGTGCCAGGGCAGGGTCTCTTGGGTACGTCGTCCTGGGATTGTGCCTCCAGTGCTGGGCGTTTGGTGGGCACAGCTCCCCTCTCTGCCGGGACCCCCTGGCCATCGCTGCTGCCACCAGCCGGGTGGTCCCCAAGGGTGCTGCGGCTCTTCCGCTGCAGCCTGCGGGGCTCGGGGGCCAGGGGGGTGCCCGGCCCAGCCTCCTCCTGCTCCCCACTCTCCAGCAGCGACGTGGCTTCACCCATCCGCTCTTTCAGCTCCGCATTCTCCAGGCACAGGCTCAGCATTGCCTTTCTGGGGGCACACAGCACTGTGAAGGGCAGGCAGCAGCCGAGACAACGGGGTGCCCCCTCGAGCTGCCGCCACCCGCTGGCTCCCCGATCTGGGGGTCTTGCCTGAGGTGGG
>NW_008824411.1:4822434-4842208 GCF_000699105.1 Pygoscelis adeliae | reverse complement strand
CCGTCTCCCGCGCCGGCATGGCAGGTGCCGTGCTCCCCATCAGGGCCCTCTCAGTGTCCCCACTTTCCTTAGGGGCCTGGGGGCTGCTCTAGAGGGATGAAGACAGAGGGTGACAGGGACATTTCCAAAGGGGCTAGGACACGGTCCGGCAGTGGCACAGTGCCCAACTCTGCCACCCCTGTTCCCAGTGCCACACTGCCCTGACTCACGTGCTGGGTTGCCACGCCGTGGGCTGCCTCCTCCTTGATGCTGTCAGTGAGGTTGGTGCTGGCATCATCAGCATCTATGCCTGTGGCCTGACCTAGGGGACAGCACAGCACAACAAGGCGCTCAAAGCAGTGGCAATGGTGGCACTGCCTCTGCCCCCTCCTCCCTAGTGATGCCCATGGCTACTGTGGGCAGCCCCGGGGCAGGTGCCTGCTCTCATACATGCCTGGTGCTGGGGCACTCCCAGCAGGACCGAGGTCTTCCCACTGTCCCTGTGCCCTGCCACCCCCTCTCTGCATGCTGGAGCTCCAACCCAGCACCCTGTGCTGGCCCTGTACCAAGGGAGGGGACAGTCCCAGCTGCCTGCAGCCCAGAGGATGGCAGCACAGCAATGGCACCTGCCCCATCCACATCTCTGCCTTCACACCACCTTGTGCTTGCTGCCCCAACACACGTGCATACATGCCACCCACCCTGCAGCCACTGCGCAAGCCACAGCCAGCAGCAGCAGCAGCACGTGCTCGGGCAGGGAGCCTTGCTGGTGCTGCCCCAGCCTGGCAGGAGTGCAGGGGGCGCACCTCACACGATCACCTGCCCAGGCAGGGGCAGCTCAGGGAGGGTACCAACAGCCACCCTGCCCATGCTGCCCAAGCCCTGCTGCCACGCGTGGCATTGGGCTCTTTGCAAGCCCTGCGCTGGCCTTGCAGAGCTGCAGCAGAGCTAAAGGGACACTTGCGTCCCATACCACAGTGCACAGGGGCCTGGGGCCCACCCCGCCCCATGGAGCTGAGCTGGGGGCACACTTTTCTGCTTGCACAGAGCTCTGCTCCTGGCCCCTTGGTGCACAGCCCGGGGCGAGGGCTTGCACCCCTTGTCTAGGCAGCCTTCCTCCAACCCAGCTGCAGGGCCCTGCCTACTCTGCTTAGGCTCAGACTGCCTGGGCTGGGGCATGGGTGTACCCCCAATCCCCCTTCTCCCCAGGCAGAAAGGGGCTTGGACAGAGCCCAAGAGCAGCCCCTGAGGCTCTGCAGGGCCAGGTTTCACAGCTGTACCCTGCAGGAGATGCAGCTGCTTTGCCCGTGGCCAAACCCAGCACCATCAGGTCTGGAGCTCCCAGGCAAGGCTGAACACAGAGTGGGGGAACGCAGAGCGATCCCGGCAGGAGAGGCCAGCCATTGCTGGGGAAGGAGAAGCCAGCAGGGAAGCATACAGGTCCTGGGAGGGAGAGCTGAGGACCAGCCAGGAGCACACCTTGCAGCAGGGTAGGCAGTTGCATAGCACCACATGCACATAGATGGTGGCACGCTCAGGAAACCCACTCGTGACAAGCAGCTGCCAGGAGGCTGCAAAAATCAGGGGTACCTCACTGCCCATCCTGGGCAGACATCACCCTGCACGGCGGAGCTTGTTCACCGAAGCAGC
Source organism: Pygoscelis adeliae (assembly GCF_000699105.1). Classification (NCBI taxonomy): domain Eukaryota; kingdom Metazoa; phylum Chordata; class Aves; order Sphenisciformes; family Spheniscidae; genus Pygoscelis; species Pygoscelis adeliae. The sequence goes on along the minus strand of NW_008824411.1, from coordinate 4,840,579 downwards.
CATGCCCCAGAGAGCAAGGGCAGCCATCACGGAGAAGCGCTGTTCCGGGAGCAAAACACTTAGAGGCAGCTGAAAGTGGCAGCAGCACCCCAGTGAAGCAGCAGCTCCCGTGGGTAGCATTCGGCATAGCCAAAGCACAGCCCTGTGAGCCCCCTGGGACACAGCCTGCCAGGCGACATGGCTGCAAGGCCCTGAAGCGTGAGAGGACGTAGACCCTCAGCTGCAGACTTTGCTGGGGGGCCGAGGGCCACGTGCACAGGGATCTCAAGCTGGGTGGGCAGGGTGGCTCACAGCCAGCACAGCTGCTCTGGGTACGTGGGAGAACAACCTCTTGTGCCAGGACACAGCACCCCACTTCTCACCCTTGCCCATAGCTCCACACAGCTCCCAGCGCTCCAGGACTAGGGCAGAAAAAGGGAGCACAAATCTCAAGGAAAAAAAAAAAAATGGGAAGAAGAGGACGGTGGTGCTGGGCGAGCAGAGAAGCGTGCACGTTGGGCAGACTGTGCCCAGGCTGCTGTTCACCAAGTGCTTGAACCCTCCATTGCAGCAGGAGCACAGCAGGGTGCAGATTCAAAGGGTCAGGGGCTGCTCAGCTCTCTGTGTATTACCAGCAAAGGAGACAAGAGATGCAACCCCAGCACTATTTTTCACAGACTCCTCTGTCTTTCACACCTAGCCTGAAGGCAAAGAGAATTAGTTGCATGGCTTGAAAATTGCACATGGCCCACAGGACACCCAGGTGCATTGGCTGTGCTGGAAGTCTTCACACTGCTGGGAACAAGGGAAGGGAAACAAGGTCCACAGGGAAATTGAGAGAGGAAGGAGAGACCGCCACAAAGAACTATGAGACAGCACAAAGCACTGCACAGTTTGAGAGGGTGCTCTCAGGCATGGGATGCTCAGGCTGGTCCTCCTGAGGGGCGGAGGAGTGCACAGCCAGGGATATCAGGGATGAAAAGAGGCCCTAAAGAACAGAGCGGAAAAGTTAGGACACCTCAGCCTAGGATAACGGTCCCCTATGGGGCACTTTACAGCAGTGATGCTAGCAGAGGCCAGGGACAGATCTGCAGCAAAACACACACGTAAGAAGAGATGGGAGCTGCCAGAGCACCAGCCAAGACTTCCCTCATGCCATGTCAACGAGTCTGTGCTGTGTCCTGGGCTCCATGGTACCCGCAGGACCAGAGAGCCAGCCAGGCATCAGAGCCAGGACGGAGGAGGGAAGGTGGAAAGATAAGGACAGGGACACAAAGGCTCCTACAAAGCGAGAGGCAGAAGGAGAAAGATAAGATGGTGCTACACAGAGAAGTGAGAGGAAGGGAATGAGATGAAACACAAGAAAGGAAAAGCTAACCAAGTAGCAGAGCTGCCCAGCAGCCACCAGCCGTCCCTTCAGGCCACATGAGAACTGAACTCACCACACCGCTAGGTGCAGACCCAGAGGAGTAGTGCTGATGTGCCGCGTGTGAAGGGAGAGTGGCGCTGCCTCCTATCCCTGTAGGAGGCAGGGAAAAGAACACCTCAGCATGGGTGCACGGCATGGGATAGGTGGTGCCATGTGAAACAGTCACAAGGAGATGTGCAGCAGAGCAGTCACAGGTCCAGGTGGTGCAGGCCAGCGAGATGGAGCTCTTCTGCTCCACCCGCTCCTAGTTCAGCTTCCCCAGCAAGCAGAAACAGATGCTCAGAGGTACAAAATTTGCTCCTGCCACCTTGGGAAGTGATCGAGTACGAGACAGCTGATCCATAGCCCCCTGCGCATGGGAAGCACTGGCCATCAGAAAGCTGTTGCTATTGTTTTTCAGCTCTCACACCAGACCAAACACTCCCAGAGGAGGTGAAAGATGCCCTAGAAAAGGTATGCAGTGGTGCCAAGTGGGACTGTCCCCAGCAAAGCAGAAATAGGGCCCTGCCCATTGCCCAAGGGGCGTGTGGACCCTGAGATGTGCACATAAAAGTGAGGGAGCAGACCCAGCCCAGACCCTGGGAGCAGGGACAGGTCTCAGTCACCCCAAACCATCTGTCAAAAAGAGGAGGAAGCTCTCCCTTGAAGGCACTCGCAAACCAGGCTGAGACAAGTTACAATTAAGAAAAAAAAAAAAAGTCAGTAAAATCATCAGTACTGGAGTAGGATTTGGTTTAAGCATAAAATGAATCATTGTTTCTACACTGAGACTTGTGCAAGAGCCCCAGGCAAGTCCCACCAGGTCTTGCGGCCCTTCTCAAATACTCTGGCTCTTGAACCCACTTTTCCCATATACACCTTCTCCTTTTGGGCCAGCCACCATCAACCCAAGATGGGGATGTCACTGGGTAACAAAAACTGAGGGAATACAAAAACTCACACTCATGCACTTGGGAGATGATAGAGAACATTTGGTGTTTCCTTCAGAGAAAGGGAATCTTTATTTGGCCCATGGGGGTGGGAGGAGAAGGGAGATGGAGGGAAATCAACTAAAATGGAATGATTTGAATGTGCAAATACATCAGTGGCCACCAGGGTGGGTCAGACAGGAACATACACGAGACACAGGTGGATTGCACTGATCGCCGTTTCCGAAGCAGCTAAAAAATAAAACAGAAGCGCCCTGCACCAGTTCTACCGTACCATTACTAAGTACCAAAGCAACCCTCCCAGAGTCAGTGAGACAGGCTCGCTCAGTTAGTGAACCGTTTCCGTGGCAGGCGGGCGAGCGCCAGTGCTCAGAAGGCATGCTGGGGTAGGACTCTCACACGCTCCTGTTCCCCACCTCCTATGGTGCCCTGCGTCTCCAGCCTGCTCAAACGCTCCAAGCTTCTTCCAAGAGCTTCTTCCAGCTGTCCCCGAAGCTCCTGGACCCCCTCCAGCTCCACCTGCAGAGTGTGGTCTCTCGCAGCGCTAAGCGGACATGCCGCACAGAAAGAAAGAGGGTTAGACAGGCTGCAGCAAGCGCATACCAAATTGGCACCTCCATCCGGGACCGCCAGTTACTCCAGGCACAGACTCTGCATGCTCCCCAGGCAGCTCAGCCACCTCTTGCCTCACCTCTAAACCTCCCCAGAGGACAGCCATCCCCAAAAAAGGCTCCAGCCCATGGTAGGGGACTCCTAGTCACAGCTGTTCTTCAGTACTTACCCAAGCACTCCACTTATGTGCTCTCTTGCTATCAGGTAGCTCAAATATCCCAGAGGCTGTAGCCCCACGAAGGGCAGGGGATTAGAGCGGAGGACAGAGAACGCAGGCCATACTGCGCTGCGGGATGACCGCCTGGATAAGTACCTAGATAGATCTTTATCAACCCAACAGTTGGTTGGGAATTTGACAGCAGCCTCTGAAAGGTGGCCAAAAGTGGGTGGGAAGCTGAGCCGGGAAGGGATAAGCCAGAGAATAGAGATGGAAATCCCAGGACCTGAACAAGAGGTGGCAGTGGGGGGAGTTTACGTAGCATTTAAAGCTGGCCACTTCAAGGGAAGAAGGCAGCCTAAAACCTGGACTTCCAAAGCCAGATTTGTCTGATTCTTTGCCCAGACTCCCTCTTTCCCACTGAGGGCTCTCAGACTTGCAGAACGATCACTGCTTCAGGGATTGCCCCACTAAACCACCCAACGCTTGCCCAAGCAGTGGAGCAGGGCAGCACAGAGCCAAGGCAGCTTCGCTTACCTGTCTGGGTGTGTGTGAAACTTCACCAGGCTGCCATAGAGCTGCCTCTCTGCCTGGAGAGCCTCATTTAACCGATTCCTTTCGGCCACCAGCCCTTCCAGCATCAGTAACAACTGGTTGGAGAGAACAGACAAGATGCAACACTTAGAGACAGAAATCGAAGGAGGCATCTGGCTGTTCCAGAGAAACAGGGGCTTCCCCTTCCTCTCTTGCTTGTGTCCAAGTGATCACGTTGATCAGTGTGACCCTTGGACTTCCAAAAGACTCTGCCCTTGCGACAAGTGCTAAAGGGAACCAATCCTCTCCTCCTTTGTATTCCCCCTATTGTACACAACCAGCTTCCAAGAACAAGCACATCTCAACGTATCCAAAGGCTGAAAAGAAAGCCTCATAACTTAGCGCCAGCAGAAATATAAACACATCCAAGCTTGCCCTGCATGGCACACTACCTGCTGCCTTCTGTTTCCAGTAGCCTCTTGTCCTCGTGACTCTGCTGTGGCCACTTTCTCCCGAAGCACCAGCACTTCTTGCGTCAGCCTTTCTACAGCTGGAATTTCTTCGGGATCCACCAGCTGCATCTGCAGATCCTGAAAACCAAGAGCAGGAGGGCTCAGTGAAGAAGGGATCAATAACAAGGACAGCTGGACCTTCATAATCCTCCCTGGAACACAACTGCCAAAAGTTTCCAGTGTTTGGAAAGACCTAAGTCTCCTGAGAAAGAAATGCCAAAGCACCCAGCGTGTATTAGACACAGATAACAGCCTGGAGCAGGAACTGAGAAGGGACACGATGCACTCTATTTAAAGGACTCTCAAAGAAGGGCGTTTGGTACACAAGGAGCAAAAAGCCAAATAGTGCCACTCTGGGGGTTTGGGGCATTTGCCTTCTGGCCAAAGTAACATAGAGGGCTGTTTGCTGTAGGCAAACCAGCAGCAACACCATCCATGGACAGCCAGCCACATTACTCTGAGGAGGCCCTTCGCTCCTTAGCAGAGGGTACCCACTCATGGCTATCACAGAAAGCCTGCAGCTTAGTTTCTACGTCTTATCATTCAGTGTGAGTGAGTAAGCATGAGGTACAGGATGTGGAGAAAGAAGAAGAGACTCATCTGCAGCCTTCCCAGGCAGAACCGACCCAGCACAGCACGTTCTCTCACCTTGATGAGGTCCTCTTTGATCTGGATGGTCCTGGTCAAGGACTCTATATCCGAGGCCTGCACCTGCAGCTCTTCCTCCTGCGTGGCCACGACAGACTGGAGAGCAGTCAGTTCCCGCTAGGGAGGGAAGAGAAGTTCGTGAAAGACTTCAGAAAGCCAAAACCCCACTGCAAGCTGCTGCCCCATTTCTCTCACTGGCGGTACCCTCACAATAGGGGGGTCCAAAACGTCCAATGAGGGGCAGCCCAATGGTCTCCTGTAAGCAAGGGAGATCAGCACAGGCTCCATCACAAGCTCACCCTGCTTTCCCTTTCCTTCTTCGTCATTAGCTCCAGCTCCTCTTTGGCATTAACAAGATCCTTCTCCAGTTCTGCTGCTGATGCCGTAACTGCAAAGACAGCTTGATTACTGCAGGGTTACCATGTGTCAGCTCCGACCCAAGGATCAGACAGAATCCCTCTTTGGCAAGATAGGTCTATGATGCTTGTGCTCCCCATCACACTGCCTCTCAGTAAACACTCTTCTTCCCTGCTTGATCCCTAAACAGCAGCCCAAGGCAACAGCAATGTCCTAGGCCTGCTGTCCCACCCCTGGCAAAAATCAGGTGTCCTGGCCCACAGGCAAAACCCAAACCAGTTGCACTTGTCTCAGTCCAGCCTGAACCATAAAGTCAAAAACCCTTCACTGGACAGCATCAGCTCTTGAGTAGAAGCACCTAACCTCAAACCCGACACCAGCCTTTCTCTTTTCCATACTCCCAACCCCAGACATCCCTGAACCATCACCCAAAGAGGAGGCACAGCTCAAAATATTCACTCTTGCTCAAAGCTCTTTACACTCTCACAGTTTCATGTAACCATGTTTCCCCCACCGCAAAAAGCCCTGATCATGTTTGGGGACCTTGAAAGAAGCTGTCACCACACTCACCTCCCTCTGTCCTGCAGCTGTTGTCCCCTTGCTGGGGTCCAGCAATGGCTGTAGCCCCACAAGCTCTTTGCAGTATTTCCTGAAAACACAAAAGCCTTCAGGTTTGCACCTTTATGGGGAACCTAGCACTCGCAGCTTCCCCAGAGCCCCAGGACTGCAGCAAAGCCGCTGGCTGCTTTGTTGATGCTCTGAATGTGAGAAACCAATGAAGGGGATCTAGCCAGGCAGCGGGGACAAGTGAATTGCACCCAGCCTAGAAGCTGTATGTGTGAGCAACAGGGCTCTGGCCTGGTTTTATCTGGCACTAGGAGGTTGCTGGCAGTGAGCGTCTTCATAGTAAGGATCAAACAGGTTTCACTCAACTGCAGCAAACCCATCTTTCAACTGAGACTCTACAAAGACCTACATCTTCACCCAAGGATGTGGCCCAGAGGGACCACGCGGGAAGGAAAAAACAGAGCTTGGCCTATATACACGTCCCTGGAAGTCTCCAGAGCTTGCTTTCATCCTGGGAATAGAAATGAGCAACCTGTGTACAGCTGCTTAAAAACATTCAACATGTCAGCTCACCAATAAACCATTAACAGCTGCTCAAGTAGGAGCGTGGCATATGTAGCCTCAGAGTTGTGTTCAGCCTCAAAGGGGTTTTTAGCAAAGCTGCTTTAAAAATACCAACTCCAATTGTGGAAGAGACAGCAAACAGCTGGCAGATTCTGCCAAGAATTAGTGGGACCTAAAATTAGCTCTCTTGTCCCCTCCAGAATGTGACAATGTCAGGGAGAGGATTACAATACAGCGAGACAGCCCAGCCCAAGGAAGGACTGGGTCAATGCTGGAAGGTCAGAGGGTGGATTTCTTTCATACTCTCACGTGCCCTAAGGACTCAAATACTGCCTGATCAAAATGCAAGGAGACACTGAGTGACAAAGGCTGGTGGAATCAAGATCAGAACATCCAGGCAGCATTTCTGCTCCTCAGTTTCTTCTCTTCCTCCTATAGGAAGTCTCTTCCCTAATCTCACTTTCATTTCTATCATTCTCTGTGGTGCTCCCCTCTCTCCCATTTCCTCCTGTTGCAATCAGTTCTCTCTGGAGCCCCGAGGCCATGGGCAGAGAAACACAGTGCACGATTCTTACTTGTATGGGCTGTGTGTCCTGCTTCAACAGCCTAGCACCAGCTAACTGGGTCGCGACAGGCTCCTTCCCCAACACATGCTGGCGTAGGAGTTGTAACTCGCAGCTCCTTTCAGCCAAAGCGTGCGCCATCTTCTCAGCAGCCATCTGATTTGAGCAGGAAAAATAGGGAAAGGCAGGGCTGTGATCAGGGGTAGGATCCCTGTCCCTCGCCTTCCCTACAGACTAAGGGAAACCATCTCAATATTTGTCTGTCACTTGAGACTAGAAGTGATCTGCAAACCAGCCTGGGAGCTGCTGCTCCTGGCCACTCAAAGCAACCCCACTGCAGCCCTCCCATCTTTGCTTCCAGGTAGCTGCAGCAAGGCTCAGCCTCTCTGCCTACAGAGGCACAAGCTCCTCAGTTTCTCACACCCCATTCAGGAGGGGAGAAAGACAGAGGACAGACAAAGAGGAGGAGACAGTGCTTGGCCTTTTAGCCCCCTTTTTATGAAAGGAAACTCAATGCAAAGTGTCTTGGGTAACACTGAACCACACCCAGGGTGCAAGAGTAGGCAGAGTAGGAACTGTGGCCTTTTAAGTGGCATTTACATGCCCAGGACCATGCACTAGTTTGACTTAACGTGTAAGTTAAGAGGCAATGAGCAGAGCCTCCTTAGACTTCTGCACTACACAAGAAATAGCTCAGTCTTCCTTTCTGGTCTGGTAACACTCTCATGAAGCAGCATCCCTCCCATGGCCCCTCTGCTGCCCCAAGCCCAGGAGCATGGAGGAGGATCTTCACCTCTGAACTTCTTCCCCCACCACACACAAACCCTGCCCAGTCCACTTAATGACAGGAACCTGACACCTGAACACTGCTACAAGAGCTGCTGCTTTGTAACTGCTCCCACCTGATAGGTTGAGACCAACCTAGAAACAGCTCATGGCATCTCATGTGGTTCTTCAACACTCAGCAGCTCCACCGGGCTACACCAACAGCAGCTAGAAAGCAGCTTCCATTTGCTTAATGCAAGGCAGAGCCATCCACCCCGGCCTCCCCACTGTGGCACTGCACACAACTCACTCTGCTCTGCTGCTCCTTGGTGCTCACGGCCTGCAGCAGCTCCCGGATTTCAGCATCATGCTCCATGGTCTGATGGTTCCTGTCACTGAGGAGATCCTGCAGCATTTTCTCCTTGTGCTGGAGACGCAGGCACAGCTCCTCTGCTACCTCACTCTGTCCTGGGCCCAGCTTGCACAGCAGAGTTGCTGTAAGCTCCTGAACAAGGGGAAGGAAGGGAGAGATGGAGAGACATTGCTACCATCAAACTGCAAGCTGTTCAGGGAGGAACAGCTCTTCAGCCTGGGTGTAGCTGAGAAAGCAGTGTCTCAGCAAGCACAGGTATTTACAGGTGCCAAAAGCAGCCAGCTTCCAAAGCACTGGGCACAGGTTCAAGTGCCCTCCTCAGAGGCAGGCAGCCAGGAGGCTCTGGTTTGGGACCGCACTCCCTGCAGACAAACTGGCTGAAGGCTCAGGAAGCCAAGCTAAGGCCTTACCTCCACTTCCTTGTTCCTGTCATGCAGGCAGGTCTGCAGCTGCTGGATGATCCCCTCCTGCTCTTTCTGCCTGCTGCAGGATTTGGCCTCGATCTCCTCCTTGAGCCAGCGGAGGTTTTGGCAGGTTGCTGACACCTGCTCTAGTTCCAGGGTTTTGGCTTTCAGGAGGCTCTCCAGGCTCTGGGGACCACAACAGAAGCAGCTCAACCAGGGACAGAGACTTTATCCTGAATTAAGCAGAACTGGAAGTACCAGCCTTTCCTGCTAGTGGAGTCACATAGATTCACACCTGTCCTCTCCAGACACCACACTCACCTCTATACCCAGCCCAGAAACACGAGTGACCCAGGAACTTGCCCCGCACACAAGGCCAGAGGAAAGCCAACACCCTGCAGCCACTCTCCCCAGCAACAACCAGAGCATTCACAGGAAGGTTTGTTTAGCACCACACCACAGCCAGGCTGGACTCCACATGCCCAGGTAACAAGCACTCACATGAATGGTGGCCTCATTGCTGGATAGGACATTGCGCAACCTCTCCAGGTCACTTCCACGCTCCCTTATTGAGAGATGGAGCTGTTGCAGCTCTTGCTCCTTCTTCTCCAGGGTACAGAACTTCTCATCTACTGCTCGCTAGGGTGAGAGGGGGTGATCACTCAGAATGGGGTAGTAGGGCTCTGCAGCCCACCACTCACTTTGTGGGGCACCTCAGCTCTCCCTTTCAGAGGGCTCCTCTGGAAGGCTGAGCCATGAAGAGCACATCGAAGACATGATCACCTCTGAGGTCAGCCTGGGGCTGCACCACTGATGGTAGCCCAAAGGCTGAGCCTCAGGGAAAACTAAGACATCACCAACAGAGGTGTGCTCACCTCCAGAGCAGCATCCCTGTCGCTGACTCGCTGCTGCAGTTTCTCCAACATGACGTTAATGGCTGCAGGGCTCTTGTCCAAGTTTTGCTGGCATTGCAGAAGCTCCCTCGATTCCTAGAGGTTGCACACACAATCCCCTAGTACAACTGTCAGTCTGGAACACACACCCCCCCAGAGAGCAGCACAGAGAATCAGGGCTAACTACCTTCACTACACTTGCTCTACCCCGCACATTAAAGAGTGGTAGAGTCCCAGCACGTGGGGCTGGTTGACTAGCACCTGCCAGGGCACACCAGGCATTGCTGTGGGCTGAGGTACTCAGATACTGGTGCTTTATTCCTCATCTTGGGAGCCCAGAAGCACCTCTTTCCTTCCCTTCTTCAAAGGGCATGTGTGAAAGCTACAGACCAGTATTCAGCAATGCAAAAGTCAAAGGAGGAGCAGAAGCCCTGACTAGTTATGCTCAACTTGAATCTTTCTGCATCTCACCTGCAGAAGCTGTTCCTTGCGAGCCAGATGCTGACACAAATGCTGAACTCTCTGCTCCTGGGCCTGCAGCTCACGGCATTTCTCCCACTCCACAGTCTGGAGCTGCTGGGCCTTGTCCTGCAGCTCTGCCTGCAGCTGCTGTACTACAGCTCGCAGTTCCTGCAAAGGAAAAGCACACACCTTGGCAGTCAGTCCTCAACAGACCTGTAAACAGCAGGCCAATCTGAAGAAGCCAAGAGCAACAAGGGCCATGGGAACAGCCAGAAATACTTTGCAATACTACAGCTTTCACATCTCAAAACACAATTCCATCGTGATGAAGTTTATTTCATTTCCCAGGGTATCCATCCATCTAAATCCCTTGCTCTGGCCACAGACAGCTTTACAGTCAATCATAGCTAACCTGTGCAGCAGTGGGCATTAACTTCGTAACATCACAAAAAGAGATGGAACATTTGCACCAGCCAAAGACATACAAGGGACAACATACCCGCTATCAAGTGTCTTTGCTGATTCTAAATCCTCAGATATGAAGCTAAGGACACATGTGACAAGGGGTTAGCCAAGTGTGCCCAGACTGGTGTAGGCAAGAAATGTTGAATGAGCACAGAGTACTGACTACATCAGTGCTTCTTAAGTCGTGTAAACCCAGAGACTTCCAGGCTAAGTGCTTGTCATACCTGGTTGTGTTTCCGGGTTGCCTCTTTCTGCTGCTCTTCTTCATGCACCATGGTCTCTAGGAGCTGGGTTGCTCTCCTGGCTTCAGCCAGTTGATGCTCTTTCTGGCGCTGAGTTCTTTTCAGCTTCCGCAGCTCCAGCTTGGTGCAGAAAAGCGTGTTCTGAAGATCTAGCAGTGACATTTGCTGTTCCTGGGATGACAGTGGGCTCTCTGATATCTAACAAGAGTGAGAAGCAGAGAAACTCAAAGATTCACTTCACAAGAGGGATTTAAAAATCAGGATCCCTGCAGAACAAAACCTGATGTATTTGAGGCTTCCCAGGGACATACCTGCAACTGTCCCAGATGGCTTCTGTGTAACATGTCCTGCAGCTTGGCCATTGTTTCATTCTGCCCTTCGATAATATGGTACAGCTCTTCTGCCTATGAGTCAAAGGATACGAAGCCCAGCCATTGGCAAACCAAGCACAAACCCTCCCGTCCCAAGCCTCCAGCGTGGATTACAATACATGTCAGCATCGCACGAAACTAAGAGCTTCGCAATAAGTAATTTAATGAGATCCAGGATGTCTAGCAATGGCTTAAGCATTCTTTTTCAGTCACTGCCTACAGGGCTAGCACACTTTCCTCTTTCGGTGAGCACCACCCTGTCCACCCAAAACTATTACCTTACTCTCTTTGCTTTTCAGGGCCTCATTCAGACTCTGGATTGTACGATCTTGCCTCTGCGATGTTTCTTGGACAGATTTTAATTCAAAATTCAATTCATTCAGCTTTTCCTGTAACAACTGAAGACAGAAATATATTGTTTTTTTTAATCCTGCCTAATGCTCTACATAAACACCCTTAGGACTCCCTCCGCTCCTTACTCAAGTCCCTACAGCCCAGGTGTTCACCAGATCAAGATCAACGTGGCTCCCTCTAGAGTCTGTAAATACTGTTTGAGCTGGGTGGAGACCAGTGAGTAAACATAAAGCCTTCAGTGCCTCCACAGGACTGTTCCAGTGCTTCTGGTCCCTCCAATGCAGCCCCCACGTGCAGGGCGGAGGTTCCAGGCTTGGGTTCACACATCATACTGCCTCCCACATACTCCAGGAGAGTCTTGCTCGGACTGCCCAGCGCCTTCCCAGTTTCTATCATTTGTTTCTGCTCCCTTAAGAGGAAAGGGGCTGCTTCAGCCCAAAAACCTCCCAAGAGATCTGAAAAAAAAAAATCAACATGGAGAAGCTACACATTCTAAAAACTGTCCCATTTGCTTCTGAGGTCCTCCAGAGCATTGCAGCTGCCCCTTTACAATCTTCCAGCCCCTTCTCTTACTGTCTCCTTCGACCACACAGGCACTCTTGCAGCAGCTGCTCATCTAGGTAATTCTACATTCAATCAGATCAGTGGCTTATTTAGCCTCAAGTTCTGGCTTCAGCACAACAGAGTCTAGCCAGTACCATCTTGCCAACAGCATGGCTGCAAAGCAAAGAGGAACGTCTCGCTAGTCTCTGTGTCTGGTTTACAACCTGAGCAACTTTTGCCCTAGACTTTTTCATCCTAAAGAAACTACCATCTCAAACAGTTTTAGGACAGTTCTCTGCTTTCACCATAATGTTCATGATGCAGCACACGTTGTGCATTTAGGCAACTGCTTGTTAGCATTTCTAAACATGCTGCCTGTTGGCATTCTTAGTCTTGGATGATAAGCATCTTCCTCAGAACTTACTCAAGCCTCAATTTCTTAAGGAGTTGGTGCTGCCACATGATTTCCTCTTGTTGCTCATTAGTTTACACACCTGCCATGTTATCTCTTCTCTAAGAGACACTCGCCCTAAACTGTTTAAACACTGCCAACTGCATTTACTGGGCCTTGGGCCTCTTTATTGCCCTGTCAACCTTTGTGGTCCAGGCAGCTCCAACAGCTTACAGCTGTCCCCAGATTTAAATAAAGATCCCATCCTGATGTTTTTTCCCCATTTAATCCCTCTGTTTTCCCAGTGGGTATAACTTACCTTAGAGTTCAAGAGCACAACTAAGAAAATCAACCCCTCGCAACGTATTAAATTTGATCTGCCTCAAGACAACTCAGCTGCATGTTTCTTTCCTAAGAAAGCCTTTAAATCGAAATGAAAACAGGACCCCTCTGAGCTGATCTCCCTTACTGCTTACAAAAAAGAAGGCAGCTGTCTTGAAAGGCAGGTGCCCTCCTCTCCTGCACCAGGCTCAGCCCATGCAAATCCAAGAGACAGGGAAATAGTCCTGTGCATCTCCCCTTCACCAGCTCCCAAAAGGCTCACCAGGCAAGTGGGAAGTTCTTCCAAAATAATGGTTTCCAAAAAAAATATGGAAAATTTACACAGCACAGCTGCAGAAAAAAGTAAATGCTCTTAACTCAAGCTGGCAGACAACAGCACTGAGAATCACGTGTCAGGACACACACCCTTGCTGGAACAGAGGTGCAGATGCCTGCCTCTGGCCAGGCTAGGAGGCACCCTCCAATACTAACTACATCAGGCTCACTAGGCACTGAATTTGCTGTTCATGAAGAAATACCTTGTTGGCAGCTTCAAACTGCTGGATTTTGCCCTGCAGCTCTGCAGCACACAGATCAGACACGTGCTCCCCCACTGCAGGGTCACCCGGAGCCGGCTGCTGATGTTCATCCTGCAAATTCTGAGAAAAAAAAGGAGAGAAATGGCTCAAGTCTTGCACTGGCTTCTTCTATTCAGCTGTCAGCCCTCAGAGACCTTGCAGCATGGGCTTAAACACGCCCCACTGTGCTTTTCTAACTGTCTCCGAACAGTTAGAAAAGTTAGTGTCTCTCGAAAGGGAGACACGAACCCAGCTGCCTGTGTCTCCCTTCACCTGGGTGGCAGACTGGCACCTGGCAGCTCTCTGCCTGACCCGCCAGAAGTTCCCTGCTGCCCTGAGGCTCTGGTTGGGCTCCTGTCTCTCCTCACTCCAGTACCGTGAGCCCAGCAGCTTGTCTGGCTCTAACCACTGTCTGCAGGCTGATGACAGATCTGCTCCCCACACCCAAGCCATGTCTCCGAAACCTCCTCTCCTTCCTACATATCCAGCTGGCAGCTTCAAAAAGCTTCAAAACAAAGCCAGCACCAAATCAAAGTCCTTCCCATGTTCTGCCAAGCTTCTCCTTCTTAATCAAGCCCGCAATCTTCAATCCTTCCCACCAGCTACCCTCCTGCTGTGACCTGGCAGTCACCCCCAGCTCTGAACCCCTCCACTTGTGATTCTCTGGGCTCTCCTTCACAGCTCCCCATGCTCCAGCACCCACGCAGTGTGCAATTCCCTGCAGCTCCACAAGCCGTAGCAAATTCAATGCCACAGCTGAGATTTTTTTTCATGATATATACCCATTTATTGAGAATGGAAACAGCCTACTTTCTGACACGTGGCCTGCCAGACCCTGCTGGCTGAGCACACACTAATCCCTTGTCATCCCTTCTTACTCTTGTGCTACCTCCCGCCTAGTGAGTTGTTAACTCCCAACAGCAGCATTCAAACCAGCTACCCACTGCAGCCCTCACAGGACTTGTTAAGTATTCCTGAATATTACCAGTGATACGAGATCAATTGTACTGGTGTCTGTTTCAAGTGGGAGTCCTGGCAAGCGCAGGGTTGCAGCGCAGAGGCTATGAGAACATGGCAGAGCTTTTCAGAGCACAGAGGAGCACCAGCTCCAGGCAGCACAGTGCAGGGAGAACAACAGTCAACTCCGATCAGCCCTGTCGGATTGAATCCTTATCTTCAGCAGCCACAGAAACGCTGTCTCTGGGAAAGGCAGGCAGCACAGGGAAGCTCCCCAGGCCTGTGCATTGCCTCTCACATACAGAAGCTTCCACACAGAAGCAATGCTTCCCTTTACCCTGATGTTTTGTTAAGGTTTTAGTGAAACCTTAAACAGTCACAGCAAGTAATTTCACGTTTGCCCAGCTGGAAGGCTTCAGATCAGACAGGGAGAGCTGCTGGAATCTCTCACACAACAGCTATTTTGAAATAAGGTTGATGAAAAGAAAATGGGGAGGGGGGGGCTGGGGAGGGGAAAGGAAAACACGCCTTTCCCCACAATTTGCACACTCCTAAGAAAAATAAGCAAAAAGCCTGCAAAGAGTTAAGAGCAGGGAAGGGAAAGGCAGAGCCAGCTCCAGAGTCCAAAGTCCCAAAGCCCAAGCTGCCTCCCTCCTCCCTTGTGCTTCCCCGCAGCCATGCCACGCAAGGAAGAGCATGGCTCCCCAGAGGTTTTTCCTACATCAGCATTTTACTGACAATCTCTCCTCAGTACAGCTCCAGCAATGTCAGCACACACCGACCTAGACAGAACACTTCTTCCAAAAATAAGGACAATAATCACAGCATTATCTAAGCCCGCCAAGCTCGCATCTGCCCAGAACAGTGGGTAAAAGACCTGCTGTCAGTAGGGCAACGCTTCCCTTGCTGCCAGCACGGCACCGCAGGCAGTTGCAAGCGTGTGTCTGACAAAGGCTGGGTTTGATGGCGTTTTCCTGGGGTTGTGGTGATGAAAAGGAAGAATTGTTGGTTCAAGAAAATGCCCAAGACGACAGTACCTACAAGATCATGTGCCCTGACACCAGATCTCTCAGTCATTGTAGCTCACAGCAGTAAATTTAAAGGAGAACTGCAGTTTTCCAAAAGCAATAAGGGAACTGTGGTCCTATATATCCTATATATTCCTTTCACGTTACCAGAAAGGCATTTATGCATATGAATCGCTGGACAGCAGTACCTGACTTTTAGAAACTGTGTTACTTGTACAAAGAGAAAGAAATATCATTTATACAAGAACCATTTAGTTTACTAGCTGCATCCAACTTCTAATTTTTGCTGTTAAAGCCATCCAAAGAATTAAGCGCTTTCCCCCTTCTGCCAGACCCTGCACCAAAGACCACAACTGCTGCTGCCACGGCAAGAAACAGGCAGTAAAAAATCCTGCAGGATGAATTCCTGGCAGGAACAGTCAGATGGCAGAGGCTGGAGGTTGGAGAAACTCCTCTAAACCAGTTCCAAGAGGAGGATGGCAACGCATGACACAAAGCCAAGCCATAAATGCGCCACGTTGATTGCACCACGTTCTGTTAAGAGAAAGCCTATTTTTATGCTGTAAATATATCCCTAGTAGTGAAAATTAGCAGCAAGCAACACAGTCTACAGAAGCAGCACATCTACCCTGCTTCACATCTTCAGTTGGTGGCTGCCAGTGTGCACCAGATGAAAATTAGTTTTTTCTATGTTCCTCCCTAGCATTATCTCTTGAGCAGGTTTTTATGGGAAAAGCACACAGCTCTGGGAAACGCCTGGGCAGATGGGACAGCAAGCCACGCTGGCTGAATAGGAAGCATAATTCAGCACAGCTACAGTTGCCATAGTAATAAACAAGCATTTTTCTAATCCCCCAGGCTACCTAGAGCATTAGAGAGCACTAAGGCTGCTAATGGGAATGCAATTAGGCTGACATGGATATTCCTGAATTGAAGCTGACTGAGGCCTTCTATTCATTAAGGGAAGTGGTAAAGGAGTTACAAGTTCAGCTTTTTGACTGCATACTAATGAAGATTTCATTAAAGCCAGCAAAACAGAGGCAATCCAGAGCTACATGAGGACTCCCATCAAATCCTGTGAAAGCAGCTTTCATCGCCTCTCTGCAACACCTGCTGTTAATTGATGAATATTTTCATAGAACATCAACCCTAAAGTCATCCTCTGGCTCAAATCCACCTGCAAGGAAAACACCTTTTCCTCAGGGCATGCACCACAGATCTCTGTGCGGATCTGCACGTTAGGCAGGTTGGAGGCCTGATCTGCAGAGGCAGGGCTCTGGAGGCAGGCGTTCCTGACACTGAACCATTACCCAGGCACAAAGAAAAGACAATTTCTGGAAAACACATGCCCAGAAGCTTAAAACACTCCCTTTAGTTGTGGGTAAAAGTCACAACGACTTCTTAAAGAGAAAGCTGAAGTGAAACTGGTGTTTTCTCAACAGAAAAATGACAAAGCATGCAAAGAGCTTATACCCATCTAGCAAGCTGCATTCACAGGAAGAGCTGATGGAGGGGGGGAGGGTTAATTTCCCAGAACACAAGGAGGAAACAGACGACAGCAGAATGACAGAGGAGAGAGGCAGCACACCTAAAAAGGACCGAGCTGCCTATTCTTAGCCCTGGGCTCAGTGACACATGGCTATCTGTATTATCTCAGCACAGAAGAATCCCTAGTGGGCTCGGCGTTGGGTCGCAGGGACGCTGCTCAATTGAACAGCGGCACAATGACCTCTACCTGTACCCGCAGCGGCATATAATCCTCACAGAGGTCATCCCACAGCTCCTGCAGTTCAGAAATCTCCAGGGAAAGACCCAAAGGAGCTCTGGAAAAGGATTTTCTGTCTGCGTTCAGGAAGGCAGAACCAGCACACACTAAGCCAGCAGAAGCGCTGCCATCTGCCAAGTCACGGCTAAGCTTGGGAGGGGGCAAGCTGGACTTCACAGGAATAGGTAGCCTGCTGCCTTGGGGGCTCTGAAGGGGTTTGTAATCCAAAGTCTTGATCAAGTTGAGGGCCAGCTCCAGCCTGTTCCCGCTCAGCGAAGAGCTTGGGGTTATGCGGTCATCTGAGAAATCGTCACATTTCCCATTCCCTTTCATCCCCTTATCTGCATCTTCGTCCTTCTGCTGCGGAGGGCTCGCCTCCACAGTTGTGTCCAGGGACTCAACAGAGGACACAGGCGTGCCTTCCTCCATGCTTTCCCCATCCACAGGCCCTCTGGTGCTGGTGGACTCTGCTGCATCGCACACGGATGACTCCTCATTGCCCATGCTGGCCGACCACCGGCTGGACAGCCCACAGGAGATGCTTTTGGCCACCTTTCGCGGCACTTTGCAAATTGCTTCGTAGTCGGCATCGGCCACCCGCAGCACAGCACAGCCACGGCAGCGCCGTGGGCGGTTACTTGTTCCCTCTGAAGCATGGCAGCTGTGTGGCTCCAAGCTGTGCTCTTCTTGATCCGTCCAATATTCATACCCAGAATAAGCAAAGTCCTCCTGAAGGAGGGCAGCGTACCGTACATCAGGCAGATTAGACAGGTCCACAGTCCCATCCCCAGCTCTGTCATCTGTGCTAGAGTCTTCGTTGTTCCTGCGGTACATGCTTGCAATGCAGAACTTGAGGCGGTCTTTCTCCAGCAGCAGTTTCTGCAGGCGCTCGATGGAGAGGGCTTCGATGCGCGCGATGACGGTGTCGAACCTGTAGATGCGGTCCAGCATGAAGGCACACTTGCCGCAAACGAACTCGGATTTGCCATCCCGGCACAGCTCCCTGCCCAGGACGTGGGAGAGCAGCACCTGGAGGTTCAGCTTGGCCGCCGTGTGGAAGATCCATCGTCGCTGGTTGCCGCACAGCTCCCGGGCGCAGATCCGGCAGGTTTCCTTCATCCTCCCTCCTGACCAGCACCCAAACCTACTTCTGGGGGTTCTCAAGAGACCTTCCTGAGGCCTCTACCGCTCACTCAGCGCATCTCCCAGGGCACAGCTCCCTCAAGCCCTGAGCCCACCGCCACTTCTCACCCCACCAATCTCCCCTTTTTAGGAGGGTGACACGCTGGGACTCCTGATGCTATAGAAACATCCCACCCTACAACATCTCCTTCACATCTCAGCCCAATCACACCAGGGCTGCCCCCCTCTCCGGGCTGACC
>NW_008824411.1:4821341-4822069 GCF_000699105.1 Pygoscelis adeliae | reverse complement strand
CAACGACCCGTCCCAGCCCCAGGGCCCGGCGCCAGCAGGCAGTGCCGGGGGGAGCATGTCCCCACAGCACAAGGCCACCAGCACCCATGCACCAGCACCTGCGCGGCACCCCGTGGCACCCAGTGGGCACACACCGGGGTCCCCCGGCGGGACCACCACATGGGCAGCTCACACACTGATGGCCCATGGCTGCTGGGGACAGCACTGTGCCACCAAGAGGCAGCATGGCCAGAGCCGTGCGGCTGCCAGGAACATGCTGCTCTGATCCCTCGCAGCCCCAAAATCCTTCCTGGCACCGCGCCGGGCTGCCGGGGGTATTTTAAGACCCGGGATTTAAACAGCAGACGGGCGCAGGCAGCGCCGACACCCGCAGAAGGACTGCACAGGTTGGTGGCCTCTCCACCGACCCCACACACTAGGCCCTCCCGGCCCTCCTGCCCCTCCTGCCCCCCCCAAACACCACAGCACAGACGTGCAAATGCCTGACACTGCTGGGCTGGATGTGGCACAGCCCTGGCCACAGCCCCAAAAGGGGACAGGGATGACAAGTGCCGGCCGAGCCCTGGGCGGGTGTGCTCCCCCCCGGGTGCCGGGCTGGGGTTGCCCCGCGCCTGCACACCCACCTGCCCCCCCACGGCTGGGGGCTCCTCCAGGCGCTGCTGCAGGTTGCGCTTCTCGGCCGACAGCGTCTCCCCAAGCCGGTTGCTGGCAGGCCGCCCTTGGGGCCG
>NW_008824411.1:4820208-4821320 GCF_000699105.1 Pygoscelis adeliae | reverse complement strand
CGACAGCGTCTCCACAAGCCGTTTGCTGGCAGCCAGCTCTTGGGTCAGCTCTTCAATCCTCCTGCGAGGGAGGGAAGGGTGGGGGACGCTCAGCATGGTCCTCTCCCCCACAGCCCTGCTTCTTCCCCTTGGAATGACCCCTCCACCTCACTGGATGCCCACAGCCCCCTGGCCCCGCACAGCAGCAGCCCCTTGGTGGTCCCCAAGGGCCAGCACAGGGCACAGGCTGGCAGCACAGAGGGAACAGGTCCTGGGCACCCACCTCTGGGCCACCGCGCTGCAGCTGTCATCACTCCTGTCCTCTTCCTTCATCCTCGCACCCCGCTCCGCCTCGGCTCGGGCCAGAGCCGTGGCCTGCTCGGCCTCACTCCGTGCCAGCCTGGCCTCCTGCACAGCAGCGGGGTGAGCCCCCAGGGACTGGGCCCCAGCCTCCCCCAGCCCCCACCGCCCCCCGGGCTCACCTCCTGCAGGAGCTGGATCTTGTTCTCCAGGAGCTCATAGACGTGCTCCGACTCCCGCTGCCGCTCCTCATACTGCTGCCGGAGCGCTGCCTGGCTGCGGGTCGTCTGGTTCTCTGCAGCCACCCTGCCAGGCACAGCACGGCATGGCATGGCGTGGCATGGCACGGCGTGGCATGGCACAGCATGGCATAGCACAGCACAGTATGGCACACCACAATGTGGGACAGCATGGTATGGCATAGCATGGTATCTCACAACATGACATGGCATGGCACTGCACGGTATGGCACAGCACACTATGGCATGGCACGGCACGTGACATGGCATAGCATGGCACAGTACAGCACAGCATGGCATGGCACAGCATGGCAGGGCTTGGCATGGTGCAGCATGGCATGGCATGGCATAGCACAGCATGGCCTCCCTTTGCAAAAGCCCCCACCCCAAACCAGCTGGGCTGGGCGAGCTGTGCCACCCCGGGTGCCCCCAGCCCAGCTCCCCCCATGCCGTGGGTGCTGTTTCTGCAGGACCCCTGGGCAAGGTGTACTGTAACCTCCCTGTGCCGCTGCCCTGAGGACACAGCTCCTCCGGAAGCACCAGGTCATGCTCAGGCTCTGAACCACCAAAGCAGCCCCTGCACACTCCCGAAAC
>NW_008824411.1:4818837-4819091 GCF_000699105.1 Pygoscelis adeliae | reverse complement strand
CCCCCCCCCCTGCCCCACATCCTCCTGCTGCCCTCCGCACCCCCAGGGGATCCGGCACATATCCTCCAGTGGTCCAGTGGTGCTGGGGTGCTCCTGGCACCCCAGTGCCATGGGGGGGTCCCGTGGTCTCACCTGCTCAAAGTCCCGGAGGGTCTGCGTCTGGACGAGGGGACCCATCTCCAGGTCCTGGAGGAGACACGTCTGCACCAAGGGGCCAGGCTGGGGCTGAGCACCCGGGGGGCCCTGGGAACCCT
>NW_008824411.1:4818378-4818812 GCF_000699105.1 Pygoscelis adeliae | reverse complement strand
GAGGGAGGGGGAGCGGCAGTCAGATGAGCGAAGGGCTGCTCCACACAACACCTGCCCCCAAGATGTCACCGGGAGGGACACCGGGACACCTTGGGGCCCGGCGAGCCCCTGGCCATCCCATGGGGCGATGCACACTGCCGGGTGCTGAGCACCGGCACATCACCCTCGGCAGGGCACGGAGCTGGGGCATGCAGTGTACAGGGGGACTCTTGGGGTGTCTTACCCGCCATGCGGCTGGCTCCGGGGAGCACGGCCAACCCGTCACCACTGCAGGGGTCCCTGTGGAGAGGAGCACACGGCCGCATCACACAAGGCATCGGGGGTCCAGCCCCCAGGGACCCCATGCACCACTCAGCTGCTGTGCCAGAGGGGCCAGGGAGGGCGGTGGGGGATTTTACCAAAGCGTCTGCACGGCGGCCGCTGCATCTCCCCCA
>NW_008824411.1:4815478-4818107 GCF_000699105.1 Pygoscelis adeliae | reverse complement strand
GGGGTGGGGTGGGGTGGTGCACCCCTGTGCGTGCATGCACAGGGGCACACGGGCGTCCGTGCACACGTGGGGGTGTCCGTGTGTGTTCCCGCAGCTGGGAGGCATCTTCTCTAAGTGCAAAGACACGAGGCACCCGGGGCCGTGCAGATGGCGGTGCCCCCTTAGGAGCACTTTAGCCCCATTAGCAGCCCTGGCAGGGCCACCTGAGCCCCCGCTGCAGCCCCCCGCGGCCCCATTTTTTTGTGTTGGCAGTGAGCAGGGGCTGCCTAAGGCAGGGCTGGCCCCGGCCGCTCTCCGAGGGGCCCCCTGCCTCCGTGCTATCACAGCTCACCAGCTCCCCACCACAGCTGCGATCAGGTTTATTTTCAGCAGAGAAGTGTGAGTCATTTCATGATTTAAAAGAAAGAAAAAAACCCACAACCCACAAATTAAAAAACCCAGATTTTTTTTCTTAAAAAAACCCATCAGAGTATTCATTTTCTAATCCCAGCGTGACAGCTTTTTGGTGGGGTCCTGCGAGCCGGGTGGTGGGCAGTCACCCCCAGCGCCACGATGGGCACAGTGCCCTGTCCACGTGCATGATGCTGAGCCCCGGCAGCTGGGCAGGGCCAGCAGGTCTCTACAGCACAGGCCATGGCGGTGGCCCTGGGACTGTGCCCCCTGAGCTGGGGACACCACACCAGCACCTGATGGGCAGGGGACACAGCACTGCCAGCCTGGGAGGGAGCGGGAGGAGGCAGCTGCAGGGTGTCACGGCCCCTGCACCAACAACCCGCCACGAGGGGAAACTGAGGCACAATGGCTTTAAACACACCAGCGCTGGCCAGGCGTGGCCCTGCGCCCTGCCAGGCACCATAACCGGCATGTTACCCTGAGGCACAGTACCCAGAGGCACGATACCCAGCGGCACGGTACCCAGGGGCACAGTACATGGAGGTGCAGTATCCAGAAGTGCAGTACCCAGAGGTGTGGTACCCGGAGGCGCAGTACCCAGAGGCATGACATCCAAGGAAGCACAACACCCAGAAGTACAGTAACCAAAGGCATGACACCCGAGGAGACCCGATACCCAGAGGCACAGTATCCAAGAAGCATGATCTGTGGAGGCATGACACCCCAGGAGGATGGAAACCCAGGAGGCATGATACCCAGAGGCAAAACATCTGAGGAGCCACAATACCCAGAGTCAAGATGCACAAGGATGCACAATACTCAAGGAAGCACAGTACCCAGTGGCACGAAATCCCAAGGCATGATATCCCAGGAGGCAAAATATCCCAAGGCATGATATCCCAGGAGGCACAATACCCAGTGACATGACATCCAAGGAGGCATGACACCCAGAAGCATAATACATGGAGACACAACAACCAAGGAGGCATGACAGCCAAACACCTGATACCCAAGGAGGTGCGATACCCAGAGGCACAATACCCATGGAGACACAGTACGATATCCAAGGAGGTGCCGTACCTGGGGGTGTGACACCCGAGGACGTGCAATACCAGAGGAAGCACAACACCCAAGGAGATGCAACACCCAGAGGGGTGATACCCAGACAGGAGGGTGGCCAACCCCTGTGCCTCCAGTGCCATGGGGGCTCCTCGGGGCCACCTGGAGGCAGGGCCAGCCCGATGCTGTGGCTGGCCATGGGCTCTGGGGTGAGCAAGCAGAGCACCCACTTTCCTGCAGCCCGGCTGCCCAGCCAGCACCCCCCAACACCAGGACTGGGAGCCCTGTGCCAGGCCACGGGGATGCTGGGCCAGCAGGAGTCCCGGGTTCTGCCACGGCTGGCTGGGCTGGACGGGGGCTCCCCCCTCCCCATCCGTGTGCCCAACACTGGGAATTTGTTTGCTGCAAAGGGAAGGCCGCCGTGGTGCTGCTGGGGCTGCAGGAGGACAAAAGCCCTTTCATGCCGGCCATGCCACCCTGGGGTGTGGAGCAGAGCTGCCAGCACAGCGCGGAGCTGGAGGGGGGCACTGTCCCAGGGCCCCCCACCCACCAGGCAGCACTTCCCACTCCTGATGTAACTTCAAGCCCTGGCACGAGGGGTGCCACGCGGCCCTGACTCAGAGCACCCACTGACTCACAGCATCTCCACAGCATCACACCAGGGCCACAGCATCACACCAGGCCGGCTGCTTGCCGGCACCGGCACCCCGGAGTGCCGCCGGGGAGAGGGGAGAGCGCAGGGGTGGCTGCCAGGGCCACAGCACTTCGTCTGTGTGAGGGTGGCAACTGCCCCACGGGAGAGCATGCCCAAAGCACCCAGCACCGCTCAGCACACCAACAGCAACTCACCTCCTCCTGCTGCTGAATCACCTCCCACGAACAGACAGATGGACAGAGGGATGGACGAAGTGATGGATGGCAGCCCCCAGCCCTGTGCTCAGCCACAGCCACTCCGGGTGCCTGCGACTGTCTCCAGGCTGGCAGAGGGGCCGTGGCGAGGGCCGGACAAGGCCAGGGAGAGCGTGGCGGCTCAGTGCCGGGGCCAGGATGCCGAGTGTGGCACAGCCTGGCTCCCTGCTGACTTGTCGGCACAAATGTTTCAGCAGGGGATGAGTGCCGCCACGGGGGAGGTGGAGCCGGGGACAGCCAGCCACAACCGCGGCGGCCGCCTGCGCAC
>NW_008824411.1:4811967-4814030 GCF_000699105.1 Pygoscelis adeliae | reverse complement strand
CCCACCCTTCAGTCCCCCAGGCACCATCCCTGATCCCTCCCTGACCTCCCCAATCCTTCCCCCAATTTCCCAGTCATCCCAAAAGACCCCCATTTAGCCAAGATCCCCCAAGGCACTCCTAACCATTCATCCTGATACCCCAGTTACCTCCAGTCCTCCTTGTCATCCCCTACCACCCTTGTCTTCCTTGGATGCCTCCATCCAACCTGACACCTCCAATCCCCCTTGTCACCCACAGAGCCCCATGAGGCCCCCAGGTACCCTTCCAGCCCCACAACACCCTCACTTGCTCTCTAATCTTCTATGACTTCCCAGTCCTTCACTGGGACACCCTTGTCACCCTCGATCCCCCTTGACCCCACTATCACCCAACCCCCGCTTTAACACCCACCATCCCAACCTAATACCCCAATCTCCCTCACCGTTGCCTCTCCTTTGCTACCACCTATCCCGACCCTAATAACACCAGTCCCCTTTGATCCCCCTAGTTCCTTTCTCTGCTTGATACCCCAGCCCCAGTGCTGCCCCTGCCCTCTCCCCCAGACCCACACCCTCTGCAGGGACCACCCCCTCCAACACTCTTCATCCTGCACCCACGGCCCCTTGGCCAGCCATCCCCTGTGGCCCCCCACACCTGCCACCAGGCAGAGCCCATCCAGGACCCCCTGTGTGAATGGGGTCAGCAGTGGGTTGCCGTGTCCCCATAACCCCCAGACTCCGTTCCAGTGCTTCATCAGCCACCACAGCCCATGTCCCCCGGGCAGCCATCCCCCTGGCCCTGCCAGCTTTGGGGTCCCCGCCAGCCCTAGGGGCCCTTCCTCAGGACACAGGCAGGGACCAGATTCAAGTCTTGCCGGCTGGCTCCCTTGGAGGGCCAGGAGCGGGGGGACATGCCTGCTGGCACCACCACCCCACCAGTGCCCCCTGCATCCCAGCAGGCCCCCCGCGAGGGACAGGGTGCCGGGGTGCTGCGGGGCCGCGGGGCTGTGCCTCCAGCACCACTCCCCAGGAGAGGGCACCAGCCGGCCAGGAAAAGCCAGCAAATACGATGTGGCGGCAGTGGCTTGGCCACGCGTGGCCTCCACACAAGTGGGCCACAGGCACCACGTGGGAGAGGGGCCACGGAGACGTATGGAGGCGTTGGGCAAACCCAGGTGGTGCTGGCATGGGGAGCAGGGTGCCGAGACGCCAGGTCGGTGGGCACCTTGAGCAACGTCTTAATGGTTAACCAAGGCCAGGGCCGGTGGCAGGGCTGTGCCAAGGGCCAGTGGGGCTGTGGGGCCGTGTCCCAGCCACGGCATGTCCTGCAGCATGGGTGCCCCCAGCCCATGGCACGTGTGAGGCTGTGGACAGGGAGCCCTGTCCCTGTCCCTGGGTCACACAGCCCCGCCGAGGGGCCATTTCGGGACCCTGCCGCAGATTTCTCTAGCTGCTGCCCTTGACCCCATCTCTCGCCCTGTGTCGGCTGCCCTGGACTTTCCCCCCTCTGGCGTCACAGTTGTTTCCTGGCTGTGGCTGCAGTGTATGCAGCACCAGGGTATAGGTAGTGCCAGGGTGTACGTAGCACCGGGGTGTACGCAGTGCCGGGGTGTACGTAGCGCTGGGCTCTCACACCTCAGCAGCGCTGGTCCATCACTTGGGCTCTGCTGGGTTTAACAGCTTCTGGGGCCACCCCAGGTCTCACATGGGGCAGTTGGGTCCAGCCCTGCACCTTCAGGGGCACACAGCCTGGGGAAGGGCTCAGTCCTGTCAGGACCTGGCTTGGGAGCGCCGTGTCCCTGCTGCCCAGCCGAAGTGCATGGAAAGTGGTGGGCAAGGAAGGGCCAGATCCTGGCTCCCCCCCTGGGGTCTGTCTGGTCCAGCTGCGCTGTGAGGTTTTGTCCCCATGAGCAAGGGGATGTCCTCCATCCCTCATCATCACTCATGCCAGGCTGTGCCTGGCCCCATGGGGCCCCCACACTGTCCCCTCTGGAGGGCCAGCACTTTCCCCCACGAGGTCACTGGACACAGCCACATGGCTCTTGCCCCACGGAGAGTGTTTGCTGGGCGGCTCCCGTGCACCC
>NW_008824411.1:4810142-4810711 GCF_000699105.1 Pygoscelis adeliae | reverse complement strand
ACCAGGAAGGGTGTCCTGGTCATGAAGTAAGAGCAGGAGCATGGGGACATCCCTGCCTGCGCTCCTGGGGAGACAGGGGAGGCTTCAGCAGGGTGCCCTCCCCACCCATGGCACCCCATGGCACCACCCTGCGGATCTCCATCCTCACGGGATGCAGACCCCCATCAGCCTGGGGCTGACACACCAGTGACACCACTCTCCATCCCCAGCACACCCACTGGGAACAGCCTCAGCGCCGCCGAGCTCACCTGCGGGATGATCCTGTGCTTGGCCAGGTGAGCGCGGGGCAGGACGGGGGGACAGACGTACGCCCCACGGCCCTCTGCCCCCGCGCTGACTGCAGCCTCCCCTTTCAGGCAGATCCCACAGGCAGCTGCCTCCATGAAGGAGGGCAAGTGGGACCGTAAGAAGGTAGGAGGAGGTGGGCACAGCGCCCCAGGCAGGACGGGGCGGCGGGTGCCCTTGTGGGGTGCGCTCACTCACTCTCCGCTTTGCACCCTAGTACATGGGCATGGAGCTGAACGGGAAGACGCTGGGCGTGCTGGGGCTGGGGCGCATCGGCAGGGAGG
>NW_008824411.1:4808736-4809215 GCF_000699105.1 Pygoscelis adeliae | reverse complement strand
GCCATGCAGATCGTGGACATGGCCACGGGGAAGGGGCTGGCTGGCATAGTGAGTACCTCAACCGGGTACCTGACCTCTGTGCCTCAGTTTCCCTGTCTGTAAAGCATGGGTGCGTTGGGAGTGACCCTGTGTGCTCACTGGCAGGTTCCCATCGCACATCCTGCTCTTCCTCGCAGGTCAATGGGCAGGCTCTCAGCAAGGCTTTCGTACCCCAGACCAAGCCCTGGATCGCCCTGGCCAGGGCCCTGGGCATGGTGCTGCACACGGTGGGCAAGCAAGTGCAGGGCAGTGTGCAGGTCTGCACCCTAGGTGAGCCGGGCAGGCTGCACCCCATGCCCGGGCACAGGGACGCTGATGGGTGGGCAGCACACAGGGGCACGCGGGGACCCGCTGGGCTGGGTGGATAGGAGGAGGGATGGGTGTGCGGCCAGGGGGAGGGATGGACGGGAGGGTGGTTGGATGGGGGGGGGGGAGGATGG
>NW_008824411.1:4795856-4808421 GCF_000699105.1 Pygoscelis adeliae | reverse complement strand
CTGGAGGGGCACAGAAGGAGGTGACCCTGAGGAACGCCCTGCTGCTGGCCCAGGAAGCTGGGCTGAAGGTGCGTGGACACCCAGGTCAACACACATCAGCCTGGCGCACCCAGACCCTGTCCTTCCCTGCTAAGGAGCATGAGCCCGGGGTCGCCCCATGGGGCTGCTAATGCACCTCTCAGGCTTGGGGGGGCATCCCCTGGGGTGGCCTCTGAGGACATCCCTTCCCCATGTCCTGCCACGTGCAGGACCTGGGTGCTGAGTGGCCACATCTGTCCGGCAGGTCACAACCACCCATGGCGACGTGGCCCCCGAGTCCGATGGCAGTGCTGGCTTACTGCAGGTGGCCCTGCAGGGCACCCCACACCGGGCAACAGGGATGGTGCAGGGCAGCACCCCGGTGCTGCGGGAGCTCAATGGGGCCACCTTCAAGCAGCCGGCCCCGCTGGCCGGCCCTATCCTCATCTACAGAACCAAAGCCTCCGAGCCCAGCGCGCTGCCCACGCTCGCTGGTAAGCTCCCTGCGTCACCCCCGAGCAGGGGGGCAGCCTGGGGGGAACCCCACATCCACCCCTGAGCCAAGCCCCAGCTGCAGCAGGGAGGGGGGACAGGTGTCGCGTGAAGAGATGGGGATGGGGGGGCTTGGGCAGAAGTTGGGGGCTTGGAGCAAAGGACTTGGGGTGGGGGAAAGAAATGGCATCGTGGACCTTTTGTGGGGTGTTGGGGTGGGCAGAGCCCTGCTACCTGCCGGGTGCTGGGGCAGTCTGCAGCCCCTAACCCCTCTCCTCCTCTCCAGGACTGCTGGGGAAGGTGGGGGTCCACCTCCAGTCCTATCACAGCTCCGGCACGGTGGCGGGGGAGCAGTGGAGCATCGTGGGGCTCTCGGCCCCCCTGTCCAACCTTGGCGAGCTGAAGCCACGTGTCATGGAGGTCTTCCAGCTCCACCTGTAGCCCCTGACTGCCGGCAAGGACCCCCCCCGGCTGCAGCACCTGGACACCCCCACAGGCGGGGGAGCATCACACCTGGCCGCCCCCAGCCCCCGCGCTGGACTTGGGGTGGCCCCGTGCTCAATAAAGGGTCCAAGAAGAGGGAGCGTGTGATGCCTTTTCTGTGTGGTCCCTTGTACCTGACCGCAAAGTTCCTGCAGGCTCTGTCCCTCCTGCCCCCCGGCCCCACTGCTGTTTGCTCAAGGGTGCAAAGGTCTCCATGGCTGCTGTGGCCCTGTCAAGGTCCCATCCGGCCATGGTCCCGTGCCGGGGCATGGCCCAGAGAGCAGGCAGCACTCCAAGGGGGGCTGAGCCCTCCCGTGAGCCCCCACGTTGCCTGGCCCCTCTTCCCCCCTGGGTTTTCCCCTGGGGATGTTTCAATTTGCTGGCATCATGGGGAAAATGGCATCTTACCACCCCCAAACTGGAGACCGGGGAGCTGGGGTTTACTTGGCTCCCCCAAAATGTCAGGACACACTCCCATCCTGGGGAAATAGGGGGCACTGAGGCACGTGTCCAACGGGGCAGGCAGCTGCATTAGGTGCCCATGGGAAAAATCCTGTGAGGGACCGCAATCCAGCCCCATGGTGGTTGAGGGAAGAGCCCCGGCGCGGGCAGGGACCACTTGTGACCAGAAGCCAGAGCTGGGCTGCTGCCCCCTCTCATCCACGTGTTTATTCCCCTGTGCCACCCGGGTGTTTGCAGAAAACGCCGCTGTCTCCACCAGCTCCAGGGCCCGAGGCGCCGCCGGCTGCTTCCCGGCCATCCAAGGTGAGGTTTCCCATGGAGGCCAGCCCCAGATTTGGGGATGCTGGTGGGGAGGAGAGCATCCCCCTCCCTGGGGCTCACCACTACAGTCCCTGCTAGATGGGCTTCCTGGCGTATTCCCGGCGGTACTTGGCATCCACCCGCGTCAGGTACCAGGTGCCGGGGAAGAGATCTGCCTGGGAGCCGTGGGGAGCATGGTCGGCTGCGGGGAGAGGGTGGTGATGCTCACCGGGGCCGTGGGGCACCAGTGGGGAGGTGTCGCATCCCCCCGGCTCCACTCACCCAAGTGATGGGGCTCCTCCCGCCGCTTCATGATCTCAGCAAAGTCCTGTGGGGCCACACGCTTGCGGGCGTCAAGGCGACCCGGCAGGTCAGCCAGGCTGGAGACCAGCTTATCCAGGGGTGAACCTGGTGGCGGGGAACCCCCCGGGTGAGACATGGCCCGGCAGCCCCACGTCCCCCTCCCCTCCCGGCCTCCCTCTCCCATTGGGGCTCACCCGGGGCCGCATCCTGCGAGACGCGGAGGGAGAACATGCTGGCGGCCAGCCCCGAGCCATAGGAGAAGGCGCCGATCCGGGAGCCGGCCAGGTCCTGCGCCGAGGATCTGCAGTGAGGTATTGGCAGGGTTAGAGGGGATTGGAGGCTAGTGGGGGGATGCAGGGCTGTGGGGGTGGCGTAAGGGGCTGCCTTCTGCCCTCTTCACAGACAGGGGGGTCCTGGGACTTGGGGCCGGATTAAATGGCAACTTGTGGCCTCATTGCCAAGGGCAGGTGGCCCCAGAGCAAGGGGATGCCTGCGGTGGGGGCTCGGGGCTGGGGAGCACCAGGGCTGCCCAAGGAGGGGCAGTGGGATGAGGCTTTTGTCCCCTGCCCAGTGCCTGGCCATTCCCACGGCTCCTTTGCCACCCCCAGCAGCAGGGAACAGCCATTCTCCCAGGCATGACAAGGGGGTTTTCATTCTCCCGGCACTGACAGAAGGGCTTTATGCGCCGGCCCAGCTCCAGCAAACTGGGATGAAAAGGCTGGCTGGGAGACAGCGTGGGGGGGGAGGTGAACATGCCAGGGGTTATGTGCAATGAAAGCATTGGGTCTCTGCTGCAGAGGAGGGGGATGAGTGCTGGCGCCTGCCCCCCGATCCAGTTTGGTCAGGGATCTCCAAAACAAACTCCCCCCCACCCTGAGCCAGCTTTTGGGGGGACTTACTGCGCCAGGAGGGAGGCCAGGCAGCCGTACATGGATGGCGTGTACATGTTGCCATTGCGAGAGGAGAGGAGCAGGGAGGGCTTGGTCTTCTGGTTGAAGATCTCCTGGCTGGCTGCCTGGAACGCCTTCTCCACCTCCTTGCTGGTGTAGGTGTCCTCCAGCTTCATGCCACTGCCCAGAGAGAGGCTGGCTCGAACTCCACCCAGGCACATCCCCGGCTGGGCTGGGGGACGGGGGACACGGTGCGCAGACCCACCAGAAGGGCTGCAGCCCCTTGTAGAGACCGGCGGCCGTGTCAGGGTTGGGGGTGGCCAGGAAGTCGTTCAGCAGCAGCCGCCCCACCGACTTCTGCACCAGCTTGCAGAAGGGCGTGTGGAAGATGATGAACTTGAAGTCGTCGAGGGTGAAGGGCCGCTGGATGCCAGCTGGAAGGCAATATGGGGGCTGTCAGCATCTGGCAGGATGGCGCGGGCACCCCCAGGGTGCCACCACTTACCCTGCTGCCACTGGCTCTCCGCCTTCCGGCGGTACACAGCATAGCAGCGGTCCAGTGCCCGCAGGTAGCACTGGATGGAGAGCTGCCCGTCCACCACCGGGTACTCGGAGGCCAGGTCGGGCTTGTAGAAGTCATAGGCATGTTCCATGTGGGTTCCCCGCAGCCCTGGGGGCACAGGGAGAGCCGGCTGTCAGAGGGGGCCAGGGGGGCCCCGCCAGATGGCAAGCCCCCACACGTGCTGCCTGCCATGCCAGCCCCGGCATTCACCGGCCTCCCTGGTGCCCGAGGTGCCCACAGGGATGTGGCCGGCTGGGATCCTGGGGTACCCAGCACTGGGCAGCCACTGGGGCCAGCAGAACCAGTGCTGCCAGAGTTGAGCAGCTCCATCCGGGGCTGGGACATGGATGTATGGCCCCCAGAGATGGCACCCATCAGCTTGTCACCCCCAGGGTCTCATGGCACTGACCTCTCTCCAGCACCAGTGGGGCATTGGGTCCCACCAGCATGGCGATGGCACCGGCACCTCCTGTGGGCCGTGCGTTCCCCGTGGCATAGACGGCAATGTCCCCGCACACCACCACGGCATAGCGACCTGGGGGAGGACAGGGGGGCCGGTGGGCCCTTCAGCAGGTGGGAGTCTCCATCCTGCAGCCCTCACACATCCCCATCCCCGTGCTGGGTGTGATGTGATGGCCAAGGCAAGTGAGAAATGGGGGTGATGGAGAGCTTGGAGGGGCAGCAGCTCCCTCTGAGGCTTGCCGGAGCATCTTTGGGTTTCAGGCCACCTCCTGCTTCCTTCCCCCATCCCCCAGCACCCAACCCATGTCCAGCCCCTCCATTCCCACGGCACGGTCCCTGCCCGCACCCACCATCCCAGGCGCTGGACTCCACCCAGGCAGCCGCATTGAAGAGCGAGGCCGTGCCCCCGTAGCAGGCATTGGTGGTGTCGATGCCCTCCACGTCAGTGTTGCCCGAGTCGTGGAAGAGCTGCATGAGGACGGTCTTGACGGCCTTGGACTTGTCGATGACGGTCTCGGTGCCCACCTCCAGGCGGCCGATGGCGTCCCAGGAGAGGCGCCCGCGCTCCACCAGCCGCTGCACCACCGTCAGGCACAGGGAGTTGATATCCTCATGGGCGGCGCAGAAGCCCATCTGCTGCTGGCCCAAGCCCCGCGTGTACTTGCCGGCCTCCACGCCGTCGTATCGCTCCAGCTCCTCCTGCTCCACGTACTGAGCAGGGAAGTACACCTCCAGCGCCAGGATGCCCACGTCCTTGGGCCAGGTGCCCGTCCCAGCAGCGCTGGAGAGGCTGCGGGGCAGAGGGAGCAGCGACGGTCCCGCGGCGGCCCTGAGACTCAGGGACAGGCGGTGGCCCCAGGGAGATGCCACCAGCAAGCACCCCAGGCCGTGAGCACCCCAAATCCCTGCTGGTTCCCTGTGCCTGGTAGCGCTGTGGGGGAGGAGGGAGAGCATCCCCTTCCCCAGTAAGGATTAAGAGCACTGCCAGCTCCCCGAACTCTGCCCTGGTTATACCTCCACCCTACCCGATCCGCGTAGGTGCTCACCATGCCCTCTGCACAGCCATGGGGTGCTGGGCCCCCCAGGGTGCCCGTTCTGGCCCCGGTGGTGCCCACCTCACCCCCCAGCAGCGCGCGGCACGGCCAACCAAGCGCAGCATCTTCGCCTCAGCCGCTGCACGAACAGAGGGACGGACGGCGAGAGGGACAGACGGACAGCAGGATGGGCCGCACATGGTGCTTTTATAAACTGCGCAGGTGGCACGGCACAGCCCTCCCAGCCCTTATCAGCACGCCGGACCCCAGAGCTCAAAGGTCACTGAGCGCCAGCCAACACGACAGGGACAGCGGAGCAAGCACTGACTTTGGAGGGGGGAACTTGCAAGATGTCTCTGTCTTGTGCCCCAAAGCCTGGGGACGCACTCAGCTGGAGCCGGGGCCGAGCAGCGGAACAGGCTCTCCTGCAGCCCCAGCTCCCTGTGCCGTGGGGTGGTGGCAGCTCTAGTGCCCACGGCTTGCCGGCATGGCTGTGGTCACCGTGCAGTGTGTGAGGTGCTGTGTGGCCTCCCTGACTGCCCCCGCGGTCCTGGGAGGGAGCAAGAGGGCGGCCGGGAGTTTGGTGCCAGCACCATCCGTGCCGCCCAGGACGTGGTCCACCTCCGTCACATGCTGCGGCTGCGGGGGGGGGGGGAGCTGGGTAGGGGCAGAGCCATCTTCAAAACAGCAGAGCAAACAGCCACGTGATGCCTGTGGCAACACTGTGGTGACACAAGAAGGGACCTTTAGTCCCGGTGCTGCTGTCAACACGGCCCCAGGGCAGCATCGCAGCCCCCAGAACCCCTGTGGAGCCATTTGCACCTGGGGGGGCACTGATCCCCACACCTGCACATCCATGACAGCTCCATCCCCACCCACATCTGTGCCCCAGATCTCCTCCATGCCTGCACCCTGGGGACACTCCTGTCCCCCCACCCCTCCCGTTTAGCACCAGAGGGCTGGGGATGAGAAAACACGAGCACCCAGCCGGGAGAGCTGCTGGCCCCGTGGCTCCCGGGGACTCACGCCCAAATGGCTCCGCTGGCAGCATCCCCAAATGGCAGCACCAAAGCCCCCAGCAGCCAGGAAGCTCAGGGAGCCGAGGGAGCGCCTGCTGCTCCCTCGCCCAGATGCCCGCAGGTGGGAGGCACCAGGGCTTTGCACCAGCACCACACTCACACAGCACCTGCATGCTTGGTTTTTTATAAATGTATTTTTAGGAGTTGGGGAGAGAGGAGCAGAGGTGGCAAGGAAGGAGCATCACCAGTGTGGGGTCCTCCATGGGGTCCCCTGAGGGCCCGGGGGCCGTGCTCAGTGTGAGGGGATGAACTTGCAGATGTAGTGATGCTGCTGGGTGCAGTCGGCGCTGGACCACAGGGTGAAGCCTGCCAGAGAGATGGGCTGGGGGTCAGCAGGGGCCACAGTGAGGACAGAGGCACCAGCTCTGCTCGCCGCAGTCCCCCAGGGGGGACTGGCCCCGGAGGAGGAGGTGTTGGGGGGGGGATGCCATCCGAGACCAAGTGCTGGAAGCGGACGCGGGGTCTGGGCACTCACTGTTGAGGTGGGTCAGCATGCCGCAGGTCCCCCCATGGGCACTGTTCCTGGCCAGCCCACTGGTGACATTGTACTTGTCCCCACTCGTCCACTGCCAGGCCCGGTTCTGTGCAGGGAGAAGGGGTCAGAGGCATGGCCCTGCTGCCCCCTGTCCCCCTGCCACCCCCCACCGCCTCACCTCGTGCCCGTAGCGGAGACCGAGCCAGACGGGCTGCACACGCTGGTAGTAGGAGATGACCATCTGCAGGGTGGTCGCCTCCCGGGGCTCCTCCACCCAGGCCAGGTGGGCGCTGGGGTGGCTGTCCTGGCACTGCCTCTGTGGGGAGAGCCATCAGTGCCAGGGCACCCCCGGGAGATGGGGGTTCCCTGACCATGTGCGTACCCCGGCAGGCTTACCTCAGCCTCATCCCAGGTCCGGAGCTGACGGAAGTACTTGAAGCAGCTGAGCTTGTAGTAGGACCAGCCCTTGGGGCAGTAGTTTATGTACTGGGCGCCTGTGGAGACAGAGCCGTGGGGAGGGATGGGGAACAGCCGGAATTGCCAGCTGGAGAGGAGAATGGCTCCCTCCCAGCCCTGCTGCAAAAGTGGCTGCCCCCCGAGTCATGGGACTCACCGGCTGGCTGCAGGAGCCCCACGCAGCCCAGCAGCAGGACGGCGAGTCTGGTTGCTGCCACCATCCTCCTTGCTCCCAGACGTGTCTCCTGCAAGAGCTCGGGGGCTCACACCAGGTCCCTAGGGGACAGGGGATGCCGCCTGCCCCCAGAGGGTGCAAACCCGCCCTGCTATGGACTGAATCCGGCCCCTTTCAGCCAGCTGGAGGAGATGGCAGCCCTGGGGTCTATGCCTCACTCTTCCCTCCCTGGCACAGGTCACTTCCCCGCGCCTGCACCCCATCCCCCGGGCATGGCTCGGGGTCCTCAGCCCACACTGGCAGTGGGGTGTCCTGGCCCCACCAGTCCCAGCCTCGGCGGGAGGCATCTGGGTGAGCCAAGCTGCTCTGTGGGAACATGGGGAAAGCGCTGCCACGGGCACAGGTGGGGGGACCCCAGCCCTGCCCTGGCATCAGGCAGCAGCAGCAATGGCATAGGCATAGCCAGGGCGGGTAGGGCTGCAAGGACCAACAAGCCCCCCCCCCCCCCCCCAAGCTCGTAGCGCTGCCAGACCCAGGCTGGGGAGGCAAATTGGCCACATCAGCGCAGTTCCCCTTTATCTGGGCTAATCCCCAGGCACCAGGGCTGATTTGCAGACTCAGCTCGTCTTCCCCTCAAAGAAGCAGCGACAAAAATCAACACGGGGCTGAAAATTGCATCGTTGCAGCCTACCCCAGCCAGCAAGGGCAGCTCTCAGCTCCCCTGGGAGCTGCCGGGGCTGGGACCGGCTCCTGCTCGCCCACAAGCCACCTCGAGGCATCCCAAGGCTGCAGCCACCTCGCGAGGGTCCCCTTCCTCACCTGCTGTCCAGAGATCAGGAGGAATAATGGCTTCTAGTGGGTCACCAGCAGGGGAGAGGAGCTGCCCTTTATAGCCTGGTGCTCACCAGCATCACTGTTTGCCCAGCTCAGGTGATTCCCACTGTAAAAATCTTATTGATAACTCCCCTCCATCCCTCCCGCTTTGCTGGAAAGCCGCCCAGATCTCCACTCTGTTTACATTTGTTTCTCCAGAAAAGACAGGAAGAACCTCTCCTAGTTGGTCAATAAACCCACTGCCATTAGTGTTAGTTGCTAATGCAAACACAAGAGAGAACCTTGCAGCAGAGAGCAGCCTGGTACCAGGCAGGCATGCGCACTGGACCGGGGGCTGGTGGGGATGAGCCCCAGGGGAGGCTGTCCTGATCCCATCCAGAGCATCCCTGCAGTCACCAGCCGGGCCATGGGTACCACCCACTGGCATCCATCACCTGCGTCACTGGCCGGGCCCCACGCCCTGCCCGGCTCCGCCATGCGTCACCCACACACCACCCTTGTTTGAATTGCCTGGGGACATTTGTCAGCAGGATGCGGGGATGTGGGAACACCCTGTGGCCAGGGGCTGGCAGGTGCCATCAGAGAGAAGTGGGGGTGCCGGGCCCCCACGCCTGGCAGCGACGCAGGGCTTTGTCAGTTCACATCCCTCCGGGAGGAAGGGGCAGGTCCTGCAGCAGCAGCCCCCCACTGCCCCTGCCCCATGTGGGGAACCCACAGCCCTGGCCCTGGGGAGGCTGCTGCTGGCATGAAGCTGCAGAGGGGGGCTGCCCCTGGCCCCAGCAGCCAGAGCCCTTGGGCATGGTCGGGCACAGCCTTCTCCGTCACAATCCTCGCCCTTGCACCGGTGGGAGGCAGCTGAAGCTCATCTACTCTACTGCTCCGACCACGCTGCTCTGGAGCATCGCTTTGTTGGCTCCTAATATAGCAAAGCAGCTTTGAAAGCTCTTCCCGCTGCCTGTCCCATGGCCTCCTGCAAAGCTGCCAGCTCCTGCCCAGCACACTGCTGCTGCCAGCTACGGCCAATGCCCGGCTCTCCATCCCCGAGTCCTCTCGAAGACCCTTGGAGGAGGCCACTGGGAGCTACCCAGGAGGCAGCTACCCGCAGAGGATCCAGCCCCAGAGCCAAGCCCCTCATCTCCCAACACGGAGGGCTTGTAGCTGGCTGAAGCTGTTACTTCTAGCTGTCAGGCTCAAGCCATGTCCTCCAGCCCCCAGGGATCTCCCACGGCTCCTTTGTGGCAGCATTTGCCAAAACGCGCAGAGTGCTGCTACGCCCACAGGGAGCAGCTCCCCACCAGCGTGCAGAGGCAGGTCTGGCTTTTGCCCCCGGGGAGTGAGGAGGATCAGGCCCGTCTCCTTCGCGCACACAGCTGGGATACAGCCGCTGCTGCTCCCCGAGACCTCTCAAGGCTCAGCCAGCTTGCTAAGCACCCTTCAGGATCAAAGGGCTAAAGACGCCTTGTGTCCAAACAAACCTGCTGCCTGCTATAATTTCTCCTGAAAGAAACAACCTTACAGAGGACATCAGCCGCTCTGACTAATGGGCAAACTCTTCAAACACAGCAACACCCCCTGCAGAAGACAGGACTCCACCCTTGTTTTATGAAAAACCATGAAAATGTTCCCCAAAGGAGCCTGAGGCTGCTCCATTACTACACTGTTAGATAAGGCATACCCCAGCTCCCTGCCTGGCTGGTTCAATTAGGCTTATTTGGATGCAACACAACAAGTTTTCACAAGCCTCTCATCATCCCAGGTAGGGGAAGATGCATGCGCCGTCCCCGAGGAGACAGTTTCAAGTCTCAGCCTGAGCACCAGCAAACTTGACGCAGCTGTGCCAGAGACACAGCAGAGCTCGCTAAACTTTGGCACAGATGTACAACCTGTGGGAGAACATGGATGAAAGCCTCCCGGAGGTTAGGACTTGCCAAGCTGGCTCTACTAGAAGATAAAGGAGCTGCGCTGTTTGAATATTAAACCCTTAAAATGCCCCCAGCAGCTTTATCCCTGCGAGGCACCATAATTCAGCTACCGGCACCATCCGAGTCTGCAGTGAGAGCTGGAAACCGGCCAGGTGAGTGCTGGCCGAGCCCAAGGCTTCGGTGGCACTTCCTTGCTCAAAATACAGGAACACAGCTATTGTCAATTTGTTCTAATTGCTCAAGTCAAACTTTTCAAGTCTGAAAACAGCACGGAGGAGCCGTGATTCCCTGTTTCAGAGGCTGGAGAATCGCACATCTTCATGCATCAGCTGCCAAGCCAAAGCCAGGGAGGCAGCCTCAGCTCCAGGGACCAGGGTCCTCCTCCTGGCTGCAGGGACAGAAACAGCCCAGGGAAGCAAGCAGGACCTGAAAGGACACGTGAATCCATGGCTCCACTAACCGCCGCCTGACCCACGCTTGCCCACAACCTTTCTAAAAGCCACACAAAAGCCCCAGCCCCTCTCCAGCTCCCAGGCAAGCAAGAGCTTTTATTCAAAGCACCTCAAAAAGGCCCCATCCCAGTCCTTCCCGGTCCTTCCCAGTATGCCCAGCTGCTTGGCTGCTGGTTACTGCCCCCTTCTCAGCTAACCAGGAGACCAGAATCCTCCTGCTACACACCCGAGCTAGGCTGCTTTCAGCTCCCAGGCACAGCTCCCTTGGATGGAGCTAAGCAGTGGGGTTCGCGCGCTGCTGAGCCACGGCACAGGGCACCCTTGATCCCCAAAAGCTCTCTCCTGACGCGGACTGCAGAGGTTCTAATGAGCCCTCCCTTGCTAGGGGTCTGAACAGCTATCGAACACCAATGATTTGTTTATAATCCTGTCTTTACAATCCGGTGGCTGTGCCGTGATAGCCAGGAAGACAAACGAAAACAGCAGCACACAGATGCCGGCACATACTCTTTATTCTGGGGATAAAAATTGCTTATACATTTTGCAGCAACTATTTTCATAAAAGACTTTTATAAAAAATGTAAAAATAAGCAAATATTTTCCATTATTAATATAGGAAAATGCTGCTGTGTGAATGGTTACTCTACAACTTATGAGATAAAATACCACCTTAAGGAGATATCTTTACAAGTAGTTAAAAAAAGAAGGCAGAGGGCCATCGTATTAACATGCCAGGCACGAAACTGGCTTCATTCCACAGAAAGCACTCATCTTGTAAAAGGTAGCCACATATATAAAAAGGCACTTGGTTATTTGGGGCTAATGAGGAAAAGCCCTTTGTTTCTTTAGCATCGATGTAGCAACACTTCATTATTTGCAGTGAAACATGTACCTGGACAGACCTCCAGGAGCTTGTGGGCTCCTGCCCAGAGATCTGAGTCGGTTGCAGCTAAACTTCACAGGACACACTGCGGCGAGCGTGCCGGGGAACGCTGTGTGCGTCATA
Source organism: Pygoscelis adeliae (assembly GCF_000699105.1). Lineage (NCBI taxonomy): Eukaryota > Metazoa > Chordata > Aves > Sphenisciformes > Spheniscidae > Pygoscelis > Pygoscelis adeliae. The sequence goes on along the minus strand of NW_008824411.1, from coordinate 4,797,016 downwards.
AAAAGCAGTAACTTCAGAATTAAAAACTTCAGCCCAAAATGACGGCCCCGGGAACCAGCTCCTCCTGAGGCCCTGCCTTCATGTACCATTGAGTTGAATCGAAAGAAAAAGCTTTTACTCTTGATTAGAATGGAAAGAAACATCGGAGAAAATACTGTACATGGTAGGATGCTGAATGGCCACTGCTCGGAGGTGAGCGGCCTTCTCTGTCCTTTGGCAGCAGCCAACAGCCCCGATCTCTTTGGAACGCGTGTCTGCAGGGTTCCCCCGAAGAGGTAGGAGCAAACCATCCCTAGAAACGTTCACTTTGGCTGCTGACTGGTTCAGAGCCCTTCAGGGAAGCGTCACTCTTGCGGACAAAGCAGAAAGAGCAGCTGTTTGTCTAAGGTCAGCGACAGCTGGCTTCCGTAACTCCAAAAATATCGGGGGAGCTGCAGTACAAATGGCACTACCGTCCCACAGAGCGTGTGGAGCACCTCAGTTGGGAAATCTCGATACAGGCTGAAGCTGAGAGCAGAGGACAGCCCCAAACCTGTTAACCAAACTGCATTAGACAACGGTTTCTGAGCTATTTGGTCTGCTGCTTAAGCCCAGCTCCTGGCTTCAGGCACGCTGCTGCTGCTGGAAGCCTGCTCGGGAGTCAGTGCTGCAGCTTCCTTGTTGGGAGGGGAAGGCAAGGCAGCCCTGCCCCAGGACTGGAGCGAAAGGGGCACTTTCAAAGGGCCGGATGCCGCTCCTAATGCAGAAGGACACACACTGCAAACATGTAATGACATCCTTGACACTTCTTGATAATACCACAAAGAGGCAGCATATGGTATCTGGAGGACAGGACACACAGCCACCCTGGGATGGAGGGGAGGGGAGTACTGTGCAAGAACGCTGGGAGCATGTGTTACCAGGTTTTGAAACACTCACGCTCATCCCAAGAGTTTCCCAAAAGGCCTGTATCAGTTGCAGGGCATCTCTTCTGGCACGGGAGCCCGTGAAGGCAGTCATGGACACACCTGGCAGGACGGGGGCATGGGGAGGGTAGTGTGTCAAAATGGTCAGGCGTGTCTCAGGGAAGACATGCAACACAGAAGAGATGTGCCTACAGGCCAGCATGGGGGGAAGACCAGGTCAGACCAGCGTTTTTTTTTTTTTGGGGGGCGGGGGGG
>NW_008824411.1:4793795-4795837 GCF_000699105.1 Pygoscelis adeliae | reverse complement strand
TTTTTTTGGGGGGAGGGGGGGGAAGACCTAAGAGAAGACTATATGTATATATAATCTCATAATACCTGGGGGGCAGGCAGTGAGAACGCTAAGGGGTGTTAGTGGGTTTGTAGAAGACAGAGGCTCTTGAAGAGGAAAGGGTGAAGATGCGTGACAGAAGATGTCACTTGACCTGCAGTTGTTTTGGGAAGTCCGGCTCGCTTGCTGAGCAAGAGCAGCCACAGGAAGGAGGGGTCTAGGAATGCGGGTGCAGCTCTGAGCTGTGTCAGGACAAGGCAACTTGAACTTAAGGAGAACTAGTAGAAGGTGCTTCAGAGAGAGGTTATGTGGGTAACAAAAGGAGTAACAAAATAAGGATACAAAGCTGGTTTTGGCTAAATTTCTGGAGAAACGACCATGAGATGCATTAAGCTGAAGAGCTGTCTCCCCAAAGAAATGGTGGAACATATTTAAAAGCAGACTGGAGAATCCAGTGCAGACAGCAATCACACCCAAGGTGCACGGGAGTTGGTTAGAAGTGACCCAGCTGGTCTTCTCCATCACCAGCTTCTACAGTTCTCTGTTTAGCGTAAAAGCATACAAGCCTACAGTGACCACAGTCCCTCCAAGGAAAGAACAGCCTGGGCTCATTAAGACTCTTGGATACTAAAATGGTTCTTCATTTCCATCCTGGAAGACCTTCATGAGTTCTGGAGTCCGCTTTAATCGGGCTTCACCTTGGCCAGCCTTCAGGCATACACCTGCATGTTGTTCCGCTGCTGCTCTGTCATGTGAGTGGCTGCCGGCCCGCGCTGATTGTTACTGGGACTGGTTGCCACATCAGACCAGTCAGAGGCAGAGTGTGGGGAGGAGCTTGACCACTGGTCTGGAGATTCGGGTGATGGAGTCAGGTATGGGTGCTCCCCTTGTAAGTGCCGGTTGTGGCTAGGAGTCCGTTCTGTGGCCGAGGAGTAGCAGCTGTGCTGTGACGGAGGCGTGGGGTACTTCCCCATCGAGCTCTGGAACTGGTGGTAGGCTGGGAGGACCGTCTGAGCCACCTGCCCGTCCTGCTGAGGGATGGCAGCCATGGAGAACGAGGCGCTGGGCAGCTGAGCTAAATCCGGTACCTGGTACATGGAGCTAAGAGGACCAGCCATGTTCTGAGCGCAGTTTGACTGGGCCTGCTGTGGCAGTGCTTGCTGGTTTATGCCACCCTTGGGAACCAGCTGGAAAGTCATGATAGGGGGCAGAGACTCCCTGGACACTCCCATGTGCTTTGTATCTGCTTGAACCAAACCGCTCTGCTGAGAAACACTGGGGTGCGAATGCATCACCTGCGGCACCATGCCAAACATCTCGTTGTACTGGGACTCGTTCACCTCCATACGGTTCATCCACTCGGTGGAAACGTTGGCTGGCCGGAGCCTGCCAAGCCCACTGTTAGGAGGGGTGGTTCTGTGCTGTGAAAGCAGCTGGCTGACGGATGGGAGCACAGTGCTGGATCCACGTCCTAAGGGCTGCATCTCATGGAGATTGGAGAAGGACATCGTGTGTGCAGCCTGCACCGACGGAGCGGTCAGCAGTGAGCTGGGCGACGAGTGTAACACCCCGGGCGACGGCATCACAGGAGATGATGTTGGTTCGGATGCAAAAGCATGGGGCGATTCTAGGGAATCAACTGGTGACAGGGTCACTGAGCTCTCCGAAAACTGCCCTTTGCTCTCACTTAGGGACTTCTTCCTTCTCCTCTTCGCATCTTTGGTGATGTTCGTGGGCATGATGCCTTTGGCATTTGGTTTTCGTGACTTCTTGCTTAACGAAGCGTGCTTCAGATTGAGGAAGGACCTATTCGGGCCACAGATGACTGGGGAGAGGGCAGAGTTCAGCATGGCGCCGGGGTGCCCAGCAGGGCTGTGCGCCACATTGTACTCGTTGAGAAGCTGCACTATGTCGTGGTGCATCCGGTCCTGGGCCACATCTCGGGGCAGGCGGTCCATGTGGTCCGTGATGTCTCGATTGGCAAAATGGTCCAGCAAGATCTTTGCTGCTTCGAAACTGCCTTC
>NW_008824411.1:4786504-4793723 GCF_000699105.1 Pygoscelis adeliae | reverse complement strand
TGTCTCTTCCTGAAAACACAGAGAATAAGTATTTTAGCGGCTTCACTGGGGGGGGGCTGACTTACAGTCAGTCCCTTAATGGTGCAGCAACACCTGGAAGCACTGTTTAATGCAGCGTCACATTAATTGTCTCCAAAAACAACCCACCCTGAGAGGTGCCCATTGAAAAAGGCAGATTATTTCATAATCAGCAGTGGAGCACACAGGCTAAACTACCCCACCAGGAAGTGCACTGTTCTGCTGTGGGTCCTTGGAGGAACTGTGAAAGCATCTGGTGCCTTTCTCCCATTGTCCCCTATGAGGGAAAGGTACAAAGGGCTAAAACAGCCCAGTGAAGAACTGCAGCTTGTTGGTAGCTCTAAAATCCACTGAGCAACACATAATAATCCAAAAAAGAAACCCTAGGCAGAGGACAGAAATCAAGGACTAAGACACACCAAAAACTAACAGTGAAGCTACAGGAGGTCTGCACAGTGCAGACTGCCTCTCAAACAGAGGGGCTTCTCCCCCATGTCCACCCTGCATTGAGATCCCTGGAAATGTGACTGCTGCTGAGCTGCCAGATCTGGCTCTCTGCTAACCAGAATCCCGCTGCTTGACACCAGCAGCACTTGACCCTGGTGCTCTCACACACCAGTGACTGCGTATTGCATCCCTTTTCTACAAGAAAAGCAGGACAGCCTTGACGCCCAGGACTTGGCCACACAAAGAAGAGAACTGCTCTCCCACATCAGAAATCCTACAGGACACCCACCACTTGGGGAGAGTTCCAGTCACAGTCTGGGTTTGGAAGACCTGCACTGAGCACCCAGTTTAGAAAATCTGAACCTAGCTCACTTCAAACAGCAAAGAGATGCTTTGTGTTAAGGAAGGACAGCCATGCCGAGCACACCCAAACTGTACCTTGTTATCCTGCATGTCTCTGTTGGCTCCATTTTTCAGCAGCACTAGTGTCGCTTCCACGTTGTTGACAGCAGCAGCCCAGTGAAGAGCAGATTTACCTGCAAGGAAACCCAACAACTTCAGTAACAAACCGAGGAGCTATTTTCTAAAGCACCAAGATGGACAGAGTACACTGAGGGAAGAAATCAACTGCAGTGCAGCTCACAGCATGTAAACAGGTCCTGAAGTCACATTTACACTTTGGAAATCACCATGCTGTGACATACCCCTATGTTACCAAACTGCAATGGGACTTCCAGCACTTGCTGTGGGATTATTTTATTTTTATTTTTTTAAATATCCTACCCACAGAGTCATGTCTGCAGTCCAGAAAAACCCAGCATATCTAACCCCATATTTCTTCTGCTTCTCTTCCAGGGCTGTCTAACCAAGCCACTGTGCAGCAGTCTGCAGTTTATTACTGCTGGGAGGACTTCCACAGGAGAGCCTACTGTCTGGATTTAGCTACAGAATTTATGAGCAGCCCACACTCTGGTAGAGCAGAAGCCCACCCCTCCCTTGCTCGCACCATGACAAATGTTTGCCCAGGCCAATACGTTGTGTTCACATTACCATGGTCATCTACGGCGTTCACATCTGCCTGGCAATTAATTAGCTCAGCCACCATTCCTTCCACAGCCAGCCGTGCAGCCAGAATTAATGGGGTTGTTCCATCATTCATTCGAGCATCCAAGTCTGTCACTCTGTTACGGATCAGGATCTGGACAACAAGGGAAGACAGATTTTTTTTCAATATCACTACAGAGCAAAACTGAGGATTTGGCAGAAACTCAAGAGAAACTTTATAATGAAAAAGCAGCCTGAGCACTGAAATGCAAGGACCCAGATAACAGGTGACAGAGGCAAACAGACCAAATAAATACATGCCAGATGATTTATGCATGCTGAGTTCTTCAAGCTATGAATACCTGAGAAAACTGGATGTAAAATACAGTTTCGCCATCACACTGTGGAAAGCATGAGAGCAAGGCTGTGAGTGAACAGAGCACAGCTTGGGCAGGCTCATGTAATTACAGAGCACAGCTACTCTAAAAGGGGTTCTTCAACTGCTGTACCTGGAAGACACCCTGGGCATCAGCAGCTACAGCTGCGTGCAGGGGAGTCCGTCCCATGTTGTCCCGTGCGTTAGCATCTGCACCGGCATCCAGCAAACGTTTTGCAGCATCTGCTCTTGAATAACGGGCTGCTAAGTGCAGTGCCATCTCCCCAGTACGGTCTGTTTGGGCCTGCAGATTGGCGCCTTGATAGATCAAATCTGTTATTATATTTGCTGAGGAATCTTCTGCATCCTCATCATCCTCGCTAATATCAGAACTGCCTGCACGCAGAGATGCCAACATAAGCGGAGTACATCCATCTGCAACAGAAGAGATGTGATCATAGTAACCTGAAGGTGACAGCAAAGGAAAGGAAACCCTCACACAATCCCTTCCCCTTGAGCACCTACAGCTAGAGACAATCCCTCCAGTCACTTTAACTCAGATGTCGTCTCTTATCTTAAAGCCCGACAGTTAGCGAGTTGTTTTCCTTCCAAGCAGGACTTTAACACTTACTGCAACCCCAACAGAACTTAGATACTTCTCAAATAAGTAAGACCATTATAAAACAAAAAACGTTTGCTGCTAAAGTGAAAAACTTCCTCAAAATGTAAAGGCTAGCTAAGTTCCTAAAGAGAAGCAAGGGCTATAAAAATCAAAGACTTCAGATGAGACTAAGTATAACTATTCACGTGGATGTTCTAATCACATACGTGGGGAAAAGAAACCATTTACAGAGAAAAATTACTGGACAACTACCCACCAATGGGTAGGCATTGCAGATAGTAACCTGAAGAGAAATGCAGACAAAAGCCTTTATATCTATTACACACCAAAGTCTTCATTAGAAGGACCCTGAAATTGTGAGTCAAGCACTCAAAGCTGAAAAGCACCACAGTATGACTGCCTGAACCAACCTCATTTTGCTTTTAATAACATCCATGGCCAGAGCCTTAAACAAACTTATCAAGCATGTGCTGTAGTTTCACAGAAGTACACCATGTAGGAAGGGACCCTGGAACGGGATCTAATCCAGTATTATTCACTGGTGTACCAGTAGCATCCTACGCATGCAATGCCTTGTTCCCCACATGCCCCTCCATGGCCGCATGGACTGTCCACAGCTACAAATTTCTGGAAGTCTCACCACAGTTTGAGTGCTTTGAAAGATACTTGTGTTTCTCCACAAGTCTCCAGTGATGGGCTCACACTGATGGGACATCCACAAAGGCTAAATTCACATTCATCTAACCAGGATCCTTCCATTGCCACCGGAAGGAGGAAGGCTCCTCCAAACCTCTAATTTAACTTAGCTGCCTTTGAAGAACCTCCCCTCCCTGTCTGCTGATCAGAGAGGGTGGTCCAGAAAGACTAGCTCATGCTGCTGATTTTTCGCCCTTGTTAATGAAACACCTCCACATATTTTCAGCAACCTATCAAATGCCAAGTGCTTCAGTTTCAGCACACTCTGAACTTTACAGCATATTCATTACCTAAAACCAAAGACTCCAACTGTAGACACTAATGCTTGCTTACTGATTTTACTGCTTTACTCCACACACATCGTAGGCACCTGGAAAGTAAGAGGGACAAAGATGGCAGCAGAAGTGAAAAATTCTGTGCTAAGTGCCCCGCTGGAGCTCTGCAAAGGTGAACACAAATTTTGCTTCTCCAGCGTGGCTTGCTAGCAGAAATTCAAGACAATCTTTCAGCAACCGCCTGATTTGTGATGGCAGAATTAGGATTCTGTGCAGATAAACAAGGCGATGATCTCCTGTTGAAAGTAACATACAGAGTTCTAATGCCCTGACCCACTTCCTGACTTCTGATCACCAGGCTTTCCTGACTATTTTACGGCAGTTCCAAAACTTTCTAAAGATCTATCGTTCTACCACAGGGAACAGTGTTGAGCACCCGCAGAGATCAGGGCTGTGGCCTCCAGCTCTGCTCCCCAGCCAGGCTGGCGGCAGCAGCAGCATGCATGCTCCTCCTAGTGGCTCACACTCACAGGACACACAGGCTTTTGCCCAGCTACTTTCTCAGGATTTGTTGGACGGCAGCGAAGTGCTGACGTATGGGCCTGGGTTCAGTTCCAAGATCCAGTCCTGTCTATAGACCCTCTTGCCTGTTGTCCAAGGCTATACCTCCTTTTGTGCTTCTCCCTCCCACTGCTGGCTCTGCTTCCTTGTCCCAGATGAATACTTCTCAGTATTCAAGTCAGGCTGTGGTCTCCTCCGTACTGCCCCAATACAAAGAACAGAGAGACGGAGCACAGAAAGGAGCTTTCCTTTTCTCCAGCACCGCAGCCCTGAGAAAAGCACTCGCAGGAAAGGTCTTGCTTGCTCAATCACTGCAGTAGTCCTGGATGGATCATGCCTAGCTCCTCTATAGGGACACAGCTATAGTATGCATTAAATCCTTGGAAAAATTAGCTGCCACCTTCCAAAAAATGTCTTAGGAATGTGCAGCTCTTTTCAGAGCTTTATAAGTTGGCCACACACGGGTAGTTTTATGAGGCTAGCAAAAAGCACATCGAGCTAGACTGTCACAATTAAGTGCTTGATGGACTACTAGAAAAAAGCTGAGGACGCAATGTCTTTTTTCCTCCTTCAAGCTTGTTCTCTGAAATAGCTGGAAAAGAACCCAAAAGGATCCAGCCGGGGGCAGACACACAGCATGGAAAATTCCAGTCTGAACCACTGAAGTTTTAGTAACTGAAAAAGAGGGGCATATAATAGGGACAGTTAATCAGTTTTAATTATAGGTGGTGTTACCAGTTACGCCTGTAATTGCATTACCCTGGTTACACACTCACAATAACTCCAGTGAAAAGAATGTCCTCACCACTCTGGGGGACACAGAGAAAGAACAGCATGGGGAGACAAAGGTGAGAGCAGCATTTTATAAAAACTCTTCTGTTTGCTGTCTTTCAAGAATGCAGTCCCTCAGTAAATGTAAAACTTGGAGTGAGATGGTAAAGCCAGAAATTCACCAGATAGGTACAACTGAAGGACTCATATAGGCACAATATACTGAAAGCTGGGATGTAAAGAACCCACTGGCAAAGTCTCTAGGCAACACTTCTGTAGGAGACGACCTCCTGGATCCCCCTAAACTCCAGAGACCGCAGAAGGTGCTGGATTAAGAGAGGGAACAACCCCTTAGTACACCGAGGCATTTCGACTTGCCTCTCCTCCCTCCTACAAAAGATCTCTACTGTTCTACCTGCCACCTGCGGCCAAGATCTAACTCACCCAGCTTCAGATGGCTCCAACCCAGACACCTGCACCCAAGTCAGTCATCCTCAACACCCTTTGTAATTAGGGGCAGCAAAGCACTACTGCAGTAGTGAGCCATCCAGTCTTCAGGAGACTTCTGCTTGAGACAGAGATGAACTGCCTCTCAGAAGTGCCTATTCCTTCCCTCTGCCTGCAAAGGAAGAGGAAGGTGGCCAGGGCAGATGAACAGCTATGTTAACTGTGAGGAATCCTACCCCTCCTTACTAACTCATTACTCCAACACTTCTCAGGACTTTTAAAACTATTTCTTCCCCTGACAGTAACTCAACTGCTTGCTTCTGATGCCACAGAGGGAGATAGCTTACAGCAGCTTGCTGCAAGCTTCACAGTTGCATCTGAATGGCAGGAAAGCAACTTGCAGGTCAGTATTATTCCATTGCTATTGTTGGACAAAGCTTTGAGTGAACGTGAAAATAAGCAGTCTGAAGTCTTAAGAACGTTATTGCCTGCACTTGGAAAGCTTTTACCCCACCACACAACTAGAAGCTTCAATAGGGGAAATAAAGAAAAGCTTAAATTTGGCAGAAACCGATGGTTTATGTTCTCACACTTGTTACACAGAAATCCCTCCTTCTCTGTGCTTTGCATTTAGGAGAGCTAACGGGTCAATGAGCAGAAAAGACAATAGAAGGGAACTGAAAGAATGGGTCCAGTCATCGTTAAATTGCATGGAAATATTCCCACTAAATCCAATAAAAGCAGTTGCAGCAATATCATCAGAATCACCTCTCCGCACATGAACAAGAGCCATGCTTGCAGCTCTTCCCACCAGGATAAAGTTCTTGGTCAGCTCTCTCCTCTCAGAACACAGGAATCAGTTATTACCAGATGACCCACCCAGTCCCTTACCAGCTTACACAGCCTTAGTGCTACACTTAAGAAAAGCAGCATAGCATTCTTACTTCATCTAGTCATTTGAGACTGAAAGAGAGCAAGCCTGTGTGTGCATGTGCGTGTTAAAGAAGTCTCCTTCAAAGTTCACAGTGTGTTACGAATTCAATGAGTTGATCACCATAAGCTGAGGATATAAATCAGTGAATAAAAAAAATCATTAACAAGCTTGCTGCATTGCTGCCCTGTTCCAGCACAGATGTCTCACACACTGCTAATCAGGGTATACTGTCTGCCAGAAGTCATCTTATTCAGGAAAAGTCCATCCTTGCTTCCACCCCAGACAACAGACACCTCAGATATAAACACTGCTAAGCTGGTCCTTAGCAAAGTCTGGCATAAATCTCTGCAGTGATCCAGCTGGAGAAGCTGGGGGTTATTTCCAGCACAACTATGCATTCCAAATTTCTGCCGCAATGGCATTCTGACAATATCTTTTAGGCATGCATTGTTATAAAAGAGATCCTATAGCTGTAGTTCCTACAGGTGATTGCTAAGTGAACTCTTTTTCTCCTGGTTAGATGATACTCCATGTGCTACAGACCACGATCCAATCTCTCCAGCTTTCTTTTCTGGAGCGCATATGAGCTTTCCTTGAGTACCATAAAATTTCTGCTGGTGCTCCTGTATACTCCATATAATTTTTAAACATTAGCTGTCCCCACCATTGGAGACAGGGGAGGTCAGTGGCTGGCTGGCAGAACACATGGACACTCAAGAGTACTGACCTGGCCCTCTGACATTGACATCCAGAACATCCACTTCTTGATCTGCTTGAGGTGGTGTAAGGGCTAGCGACGTGCTCCCACAGACGTCTGCTGCCTCCAAGTGCTGCTGCGTCCACTGGCGCTGATCTATCTGCTCATCCCCTTCCGGGAGCAAGGCTTGATCCTCAGCCTGAGCAGTTGGAAAATAAGCAGTTGCTTCAAAATGCTCATCAAGTGGCCAAAGACACTGAACATTCTTGGTTTTTTTTTTTGTTTTGTTGGAGGTTTTTTGGTTTTGGGTTTGTTTTTGGTTTTTTTTTTT
>NW_008824411.1:4779866-4786435 GCF_000699105.1 Pygoscelis adeliae | reverse complement strand
CGCAGTTTTCCCCCCCCTGCCATATGTTATCAGGCCTGAACTGCAAGACATTATACTACCGTTAACTTTCTCTCCCTTTGATGCAGCAGGGCCTGGGTAGGCAGGGGACAATGGAACAGAAGTTACCTGGTTTCTCCACTGGCCTGTGGTGGCTGTGTTAATCGGAGGATTTGCTCCTCAGATATCATTAGTTATATATTACAAACCCCTAAGCAAAGGGAGGTTTTGAGCAAGGGGCATACTTTGGAAGTTAATGCATCTGTTTTCCTCACTAGCAGTTTCAGTGGTAAGCATGTGATATTCAAGTCTTGGAGCTCCTTACCTTTGCTCTCTTTGGCTGAGGTCCGCCATCGCCTGCCCAGTGTTCAGTTGGTCCAGAATCTGCCAAGTTACCCTCTGGTATCTGGACTGACAGATTTCTAACAAACAAGGAGAACACATCACTTTGCAGGCTGACCAGGTGCTACTACCGCTTCTTACACTAGCCTGCAGAGACCAAGGATGGAATGCTTGCAAGTGTGGTAGCTTGCAAACAGAGGGACCAAGAAATCTCAGCCAGCCAACAGTGGCATTAAATGCATTTAGAACTGCAAACTTGGTTAATTCAGTGGAAAGCCAAAACTGCATAAATGGGATTCTTCTTTTGAAACTTTCCATTATTTCTGAGTCATGTCTTTAACACATTGAGCTAGACTGATTAGAAGTTCGTTGTCACCTATCAACCTAAAAATGTCACACCTAATCCAGGAGGAAATTATGCAAACAGTACCCAACTGCTGAACTAAAAAGAGTGTCAGAAAACCGCACATAACCAGGAGATTAGATTCTTTACTAGCATTTTATAGATTACAGCTAATTAAAGTTCTTCTGTCCAAAACAGATATATTAAAATTTAGAGAAACAGCCTAAGAAGTTTTAGCTTAAAAGACAGCTTTCTCTATGGAGTTAAGTGCCTTTAACGAAAGATTTATACACCACGTTATCAAAATCCTCTAACACATAATAAACACACTGTCAGTGGCCTAAATGCAAACTTACTTGAGTCCAACAGCATCTTCCCCAACTGGCTCTCTGCGCTTATGATTACTAGGATCCCTGCGCAGAATAAAGCCCTCTGGGAGCCACAGCGAACCATGTTTGCGCTTACGCTTTGCCATCATCACACCCAAGAGAAGGATTAAGAGGATGATCAAAGCTGCCACAGCAAGTAGGTAAAGCAACTGGGTCTTCGGTGGTAACAAGGGTTCACCTAAAAATTCCAGTTAAAATACAATGAGATTAACAAAGTGGAGACAATGATCTTCAATCTACATACTTTCTTTTCTCACTCAGAGTCTTCCTCATAGAGAGTCTATTGTCTCTACACTGTGATGCATTTAGAGCAAAGGCTTAAGGAAGTTTAGGCTCTGCTGCAACTGTTGTAAGACTACATCCTGTCTTTCTGGCTTCCCTTGATCTTGTTTCTCAAATCTGAACCGAAGATCTTGCTCCTTCCTCAAGAGTCCTGCTGGCTGAAGACAGCCACCCTGAATCAGTGTAGAGTGAACTACATAAAGATACGAGCATGACCCAACTAGAAATAGTGATATTACCAATCTAGTGCAAGGTTGCAGCTGAGTCTGAGACTGAGGGAGAGGGGAGCAGAAATCAAAGGGATTACATATTGCCAGAGGAGAAAACGTCTCGTAGACTGAGGAATGCTCCCTCCCCGCCCCTCAGTGGCACCTTTTTCATTGAATTCATGGCTTAGAGCACATGAATTGGTTTTAGTGCAGACAAGATCACTGCAGTGTGTGACACATTGCTGCAGCACATGAGAGAGTACTGTTTCTACAGGTATTAAAATGACTAGGCTCCAAACTTAAATGCCCTGCCTTACTAACCAGATGTCCTCTCAGAGCAGAATAAGTATATTGCACATACTTCTATAACTGGGGATGAATAAATTAGCTCCCAGAAACCATACTGAACAGTGAGACATACGATTGATAATCTGAGCATGAATTTTGCAAGCCCAAGTGTACTGATTGCCTTCCTCCACAAGCCATTTTCGCTCTGCAATTACTTACTTTGGACAGACACAAAAGGATAGGGTAACATGCCCTTGATGGCCTGAGCAGCTAAGAGAGCTGCAGCAGCTTCTGTGTTCTGAAAGCATTGCTCCGAATCCTCTGCACACTGACGGTTGTCAATCTCCAGGAACACCCTGGTGCTGCAGAAACACAGTAAAAGGGCACAGAAGTCAGCAACAGAAACTTTCGCCAAAGCACTAGGTTAAACTGCAGCCTTTTAAGTTAATCCTTCCACCACAGCACTGAATTTGGCAGTTGCAATAGCTTTACATTTCCCCATAAAAACATAGATGGGCTACAGCCCCAGAAGGTCCAGAATGTCCCCGAGAGCTACCAGCATAACAAGACCGGAGGAACACAAAGGCATCCACTCACCCGATGACCTCTTGCTCTAGTTCTCTGTGCTTGCGAATGACCACAAGCGATCGCCGACTCCGTGCTGCTGACTTCTCCCCATAGTATGGGAATACCATGGGGTTTCCCTGGGAGTCCAGCTTGATTCTCAGATTGGTATGCAGGAGAGTTCCCAAAGTACGCAAGAAGCTGCGAACATCACCCAGTAACTCATCAGGGGGCATCAAGACCACAATGATTAGGGTCCCTTCTGCCAGCTTCTCAGCTTTGTCACCAGCACAGTCCAGACCATCCCAGCCACACTCCTCACTATTACAGCCCTGGTCACAGCGGCCATCTGCGTAGTGATCTGCACAATACTTGTCATACCTAGAACAGTGAAAGGGTTACAGGCAGCATATAGGACATACAAATTCTGTACAGTATACCTGCAGTCTAGGGGCCAAGGCCTTACACTCTTCATAATCATTTGAAGTAAAATAACACTCATATTCAGGATATAAGGAGAAGAAATATAACCCCAGGATAAGCTTGCAATCTGGCAGGGTGGAAGTAGGAAGCACAGAACGCTCCAAGAACACGTGGTTCAATTCTGGTACCAGTGGAAGAGAACTGCTTATTCTGCTTACTAAGATAATGCTATAACACCTCCTGCCTCACCAAGGGAGAATCATCACAGCAAAGCTGTAGCATTTATCACAAATAACTGAAGAGAAAGAAGTGCCACGACAAACAAGCCGGAAAACACATTCAGAGGTACCAAATACAGCTGGGATAAAAATCCAGGTATTGTTGGTATGGAGTGAAATTCAGGATAGGAGGCAGTACTATTAAAATCTAGTACAAGGTGAAATGTCTCCTATTTACATTTCCACAGAAAGCAGGGCACATCCATAAAGCAGGTTAACACATTACCATTGCTCAAGCTATCAGCTTAGTTCACAGCATACAAATTCCAGAACTTCTTTCCAAAAATAGATGAAAAGTACACAAAGCAGCGGAAACTCCTTGATGCCAAACTTTCAGCAAGAGCAAGGACCAGCAACAGAAACAACAGAACAGATGGGAGCAGCAGGCACGAAGCGTACCAACTACTGAAAGCACTAGCAGGAGGTATATTAGTGACACAGAGAAACCATTCTCAGGATCAAGCCTTACTTGCACGTTTTGCTATTTTGCTGGCATTCGAAGTTGTCAAACAGGCACTCGGGTGTGTTGCAGAACTCATCACACTGTCCATTGAAAAGCATCCAGCAGCGCAATGAAGAGGAGCAGTTGGCCCAAGGATCTTCCATTGTCAGGGAGCAGTCGCCTCCATCCCACTGGCAGGCATGAGTGTTACAGTCTTCATCACAATAGCCATCTTTTGCTTTTTCCGCACACTGGGAATCCAAACATCCTCGGGGCTCTGGGCTGAAAGTTACCGGCTGTTCACATTGGCTGCCTTGGGTGTGAACAGGGCACTGACAATAATAGTAAGGAGGCTGAGAATGAGGGTGGCAGCTTCCACCATTCTGGCAGGGGGCACGGGCACAACCCGTGTTTGTCTGGCATTCCTCTCCCACAGACAGCTTGGGACAATAGCACCGTGGACCAGAAGACGTCTGGATGCACTGCTCCCCCTTCTTGCATTTCACTTGTCCACAAGTACTGTGGCTGCTGAACTCACATTTTGCTCCAGAATAGCCCTACGGGGGAAAAAAAAGGCAAAACAACCAGGCTCACAAACTTATTCTTCAATGCTCTGAGGGTTGGAGGCAAGGTGTCACCTTTCTCCCCAGTAATTCCTCTAGCCCCATTGCAGGAGCCATGATTTTCTGGATCTAGCCTCAGGGATAAGCTAGGAACTTACAAGGCTCTGTTACATTTTGAAATGGACTTAGAAGAGCCATGAACAAGGAGAATCTTGCAGGAAGCACAGAGAACACAGGATAGCAAAAATTTAATGCTAGGTTTAAGACAGAAAAGCCAGCTATCCTGCCTCAACAGCAGAATTGTTTGGGGTAACAATTCAGGCAGCATCACTCACCTAGGGCACCTGAAAGCCCTGGGTTTCCCAGCTAAGTAGATAAACTAAAGGATGTGGGTAAAGAGTGTCCCAGGACACAGCTTTCCAAGTAGTATAGAAAAGATAACCTTAACCTACGGTGGACCAGTGAAACTAATGAGACTGTAGCCAGAGAACTCTACAGCTGAGGCAGGCAATCCAGTTTCAGGATACTGTGCTTACCGGAGGACACTGGCAGATGAACCCATCCGGCATATTGCTGGCAACAGCACAGGTACCTCCGTTCTGACAAGGCTTCCGGGGACACACATCTATGACACTCTCACAGTGACGACCTGAGATGTACACACATGGGGAGAAGAGAGCAGAGAAACGCGTGTGTGTGCGCGTATCAAAAAGCCATCACAAAGCAAACCACTCCAATGACTAGCCAACGAGCCAAACACTTCAGTGAGACCTTCCCTTCAGAACAGGTAGGGAACATCTCTTCAGATAACACATGGTCTCTAAGTAGCTGCCAAAGTAGTGGTAGAGGAAGGTACAACCCCAGAATCCACAAGGGGTATTTGGAGACAGTCCACCTTGGCTGAAGGTGCTGTACCACATGAATTTGGCGGTTCCTAAGACTTCTTTACTTTTTGGGAGACGCTCAATGAATCCAAAGGCAAATCACTCTCTAACCATGAATGAACAACCCTCAGGGCCAGATGCAACATGAGTGAACAGTACAAGCAAGCGGAGCCTCCTCAGACTGATCAGCTAGACAGAAAGGTCTTACTGCACTGACTAGCATTTGCAGCAGCTCCCAGAGTCAAACTCTGACACCAGACTTTAAAAAGATGAAGATGACCTAAGCATGACTTGGACCCCCTAAGAAAAAATTAATAGAAGTCTCCACACATGTGCAGCCAAGACTGACCGCTCACAGACAAGAGCAGACAGGGCAGGATGGCCCACGGAGTCCTGGCATCCTATCAGTCACAAACCACAGCAAAGCCACCCCCGTCCCCTCCCAGGCAGAAGGGTCAATGTGGAATGCGCAGAAGACGAACAGCTAGAGCAAGCAGCACGCTCCCCCCCTGTGCCTAACATTTCCAGACAGATTTCATGTCTGAGACACAGCAGCTCTTCCTGCTCCTCCTAGGGTGCAGCAGGTCTGCACTCCCCATGCCGCAAGTTCCAGCAACCCTTCCGTGAGAGCCAGAAGCAACATGAAGCATAATTCATAAAAGCAAGCTTAACAGATGGGCTTAAATATAAACCTATCTGATGACCTGCACCAGTGTCCCACTAGCTAGCCTGGCTCTACCTCCCTCATATGTTGCTCTTTTAGGAACTTCTTTTGTCAGTCTAGGTAATGCATTCAAGAACTATTACTGAATTCTTTAGATGTATGTCTCTGTGATTTCTTTGCATCTGACAATCACAAATTTAGTGGAAAATCACAGCATCTTTAAATTTTAAGAAAAAAAAAGAGTAAAAACTACTGGTAAAGCATGCAGAGAAAGTCACTGGTAAGCAGGGAAAGTGAAAGGTTTTAACGGAGGAAAACTGAATACATAAGAAGTTAAACTGACATGGAAACTGGAAAGCTGAAAGTTAAGACACATCTGGAGACTATTAGCCCAAACTTAGCCCCAGTGGGAGGCAGAAAGCAGAATAGCAGCAATACTAACAAAGAAGAGATCTAGAGAGAGTGAGACATAAGTTTGTGTAGTGTGAAATTCTTGCAAAGTTGTGATTCAAAGTTGGATTGTGGAAGGATCACATCACTAAGCTAGGAATGTACAGTCTGTCTATGCATAGAGTATTCCATCCTGACCACATCGCCAATGTAAGGAAGAAAGGGAGCGAGGAATAGAAAAGCAGGCCAAAAGCTAATTATGGATACCATGACACTGATTTATAGAGAAATTTCATATGCTGCTTTGCAAAAGGATAAGCCACGGAGAAGCTGACACGTGAACAGTTACACTTCCAATATTAGAAATGTGAAATTATGAAGGAGAGAAAAATACCACAGAAAAAAAATCCTGGCAGCCAAGCGTCTCAGGAGATTCCTTTGTCTGAGACAGCTCTGGAAGCCAAATTTCTTAGAAGGTTTAAAAGAAAGATTGGTTTAAAATGAGAGATGG
>NW_008824411.1:4767258-4779835 GCF_000699105.1 Pygoscelis adeliae | reverse complement strand
AGGGAAACAATCAGATATTATAAAGGGAAATGGCTAGATAACAACACTGCCAGAAAGAGAAAGAATGACCATTTTTCAAGACATTACTCTGAAATTGGAAGCATGTTTACGACTACTCACCAGTAAAAGCACTACGACAGATGCATGTATAATCATTTATCAGCTGAACACAGTCCAGACTTCCACGAGGGTTACAAGGATTAGAGAGGCATTCGTTGATGTCTCCCTCGCATCGCTCGCCTGCAAAGCCTGGGAGACAAATACAGCTGTAGCCCCCGATCTGGTCAATGCACTGCCCTCCATTAAAGCAGCGGGGTACTCCTGAGTCTGAAACACAGTCATCGACGTTCTCCTCACAGAAACGGCCTGTCAAGACAGTAAAAAGTAACAATTTGAGGATACGGTGTCATGGCCTCATTTCCTACACTGCTCATCAAGTTTTAATACCATGTCACACACAGTCCCAGATATAAACAGGTAAAGATCCCAACTTAATGCAATCCATACGCCGTGCAGCCAGCCAGCCTCAGATCAGACCTAGGGAGCATGTGTTTTAGATCCAGGCTGTTCTCAATGGTAGGTCATACTGGTATTTAGCAGTTTTCATGCTTGACTTAATTTAAGGGCATAATTAAAAACACAAAACCAAAACAAAACCAAAAAAGATGCACTCAATTTAGCCCTGCAACTGAACATAGCTGGAGAGCCCTGTGCTGCCCTTGCAAGGCTGCAAGCTTCCCACCATTCATTTAACTTGATGGTAACCCTGAAACTTGGCAAAGAACATTTGCAGCGACATTATTAAAACAGGCAACAACAAACCAACAGAAAAGCAACTGTGATAAAACAGATTCCTGGCCAGCATGCCATTCCTGCAGTTTGACTTCTGGGGACTTACAGTAAACTCTCAACACCTACTAGGGATGGCAGTTTCTCCCTCCCCCTACAGAGTTCCCTTTCAAGAGACAATGTCTGGTACTGGTTCTGCCTTCACCGCACAGTGTAACGGATAAAAGGGGACAGAGCGGGTGAGTTGAGCAAGGAGTTTTGTCTGTTAATATAGTTGATTCATCCGGAGCAAGTAAAGCCATTCACCTAAACATGGAGGATGCTTACACTGGCATCAGTAAAGTATTCATTTCAAACTGGGCCAGGGACAAAAGCTAAGTCTTGATATCATAAGTAATTATATCAATCTTTCCTAATTCCTTTCATTTACAAAAAAAAAAAATGTCACATCCAAAAAGTAATTCATCTCAACAAATAAAGACAGAAGAATTAAAAGCAATACATTCAGAACCTCTCAAAGGAGGATGGGTGCTTTAAGACAACACAGAAGTTCTGGCAATGCAGAAATTGGTACATAAATACACACTTTGATCTGGAGACATAAGAAGCAACTTTTTTGGTTTTTTTAAATTGGAGAACCAAATTAAGAACGATACACGAAGAATTGCTAATGCAATGATTTACAATGAAATAAACCCTTATCCAGACTGGGGAGATGTGCTGACAGCCACACTAAAGTGAATGAACTGGTAATATGCATGGGCAGGAGGCAAATATATTAGATTATTTTATAATTTTACTTAAATTTACTTTACAAACCAAGAATTTAGTTCTATCTGACACACATCTGGAGATTTTGCCTACATTGAGATGACACACTTCAGAAAGAAAAAGTTCAGAGAAATGTAAAATCTTTAACTGACTTGAGAAATAAACTTAAGAAAAAAAATCAAGTGAGAAAACATTCAATGATGGGTTAAAATGTGCAATCCTGAACATTTTCAAAGGTAGAAGTCAGGGCATCAGGTCAGATATAACAGGGAAATGGAAGGTTAAGTTTCAAGAAACATGACATTAAACAGGCTGTGGAATCATATTTCCTGAAAACCACCATTATGTAACTGTGGACTTAAAAAAAAAACAAAACACAAACGAGGGGGCTTTTAATAAAAGAGCTCAAATTTGCTGAAATAGTTCAAGGTAGCCTAGAGGCACTGAACTTCTTTTCCACAAAAGACTCCAGAACAGAGGACAATGCAGGGCCAAAATTTAAACATGCAAAGGACACTGCAAGAATCAAGCAAGTTTTCTGTATATTTCATAGCATCTTAGCCAAAAAGAAACCTTGGATTTACTATATCAAAACGGATAGGGTTTCAAGAGACCTTAACGGTAATCTAGTCCATTCCCATTGCCAAAGACCGGAGGCATACATTCCCAAAGGACACTGTCGTGACCTATTCCTTTAAAAGAAAAAAAAGAAAAAAGAAAAAAACCCCAGCATTTATTTTTAATGAGAAAATATGTATCTCAAGGGATTCAGTGCACTTTGGGAACATTCTTCAAAGAAAATAATGCATTCCCTTTAGACTTTGCGTCATGAAACCAGTAGTCAGAAAGGAAAATTCACTCTTGTAACATTCACTTAATTGCTGAGCTTCATACCCCGAGTTCCTGGTGGACAGGAGCACTTGAAATGATTGACGAGGTCTATACATGTTCCTCCATTCTGGCAGGGCTGAAACTGGCACTCATCCACTTCATATTCGCAGTTGACACCCTGGTATCCAGGCACACACTGCCAGTATACAAATAAGTGTGAATAATCTTCTCCTAACAGATACATTAGTAGACATCTCAGAAAGGCTAACACAGACAAAACAAACCCTCAATGGGACAGATTATGACTGCCTTTGTAGCTACACAACGGCAAGTGATTTCAAGGGCTGCACAGCCAGCCAGCTTAAGCACACAACTTGACCATGTGATGGCTCAACAGCACACTGCATGTTTGAATTTGAGTGACTTTATTCCCGCAAAATATAGCGATCAAATCCTGACTCCCTTCAGCGCTGAGACTGGCTTAGTAGTTTTGACTTCAGGTTTATATAAAACTCATCCTTTCCTTCTGAGCATGAGCTTCCAAGATGTTCTACCATTCTGAAAAGCTTAGGAAAGTTGATATACCATAATCTCATGGTCTACACTGCTTTCTGCATCAGCTGTAGGAAACAAAGCAGTGGAAGGCATCTGCCACTCTGAGAGGCAAGGGATACTTTGCCCATACAATAGGGAGAATACAACGTTGCTTTAATGCATTCTACATATATTTTAATATAAACCACACCTCGGGCAAAAAATTTTTCAAGATAAGAACTCCATCTCCAAAGAGGCAAGGAGTTCAAATGCCCATCTACCACACCCCCTCACGATCACACCTCTAATTCAGTCTTATAAGCCTCTCAGGAGCACTGCTTCTGCCATTGCTAAATTAAAAATTCTTTCCAGGTGCAGGTTGCTTTTATGCCCTCTTTGAAGCTATTCTACCACTTGCATGTGTTTCTGATTTCTTTTGATTCCTTTGCATTACAATGCTCTAAATGTTTAGACCTCTTCCTACTAGACCACCATGTATTACCTCGCACTGGTATCCACCCAGGTGATCCTGACAGGTAGCACCATTCTGGCAGGGGCTGGAGTCACACTCATCCAGCTGCACCTCACAGTAACTGCCAGTGTAACCCACCTGGCACTGACAGTGGTGCGTGTTTCCAACATTGAGGCAATGACCAGAGTGCTGGCACAACTGGTCCACTGTGACTCCTGAAACAAAGTTAAATAAAGTGAGCAAACACGTAAAACACGCTTGCCGCCAGTGTTGGTAGCTCAGCCAGGAATGAATATGGGCTAGATCCAATGAACTGAAAAGTTGAAAATCAAAAATTGAAGAGTTACTCTTTAAATTACAGTGGGTCAGAACCACAACTGGCTTCCAAATGAAGTCACTACTCTATCCCCTTTGGATCATCAGCATCAACACTGGCATGAAGTATTTGTATTGCTGTATTATTTTACCACAGGCTGGTGAATATACATCTGAAGTACTACTGTTGCAACACAAAGGTTCAATGTTTGTACCTAGAATGTCTGCAAAAGGTATGGGAGCTCGACACCCTTCTCCTTTGACACTGAATCTGCTTGTTTGGATTTCCTGGACTGAAAATGGCATGACACTGTCCATCAGCCTGGGCTACAAGCCACCTTCCAGGAAGAAATTCACTTAAAAACCAAATCTTTTACATGTACACCACCTGAAGCAGAAAATTACTACTTTGGGGGGCCATGGTATTACCTATATTGCTAAATAGTGCACTTAGTAGCCAGTATTCTCTGGGAAAATACTTACAAAGATCATGAGTTACAAGATGCCTTTCTTGTACAAGGACAACATGTCTTAAACCTGGCCTGCCTGGGATCTAGCAGAAAGGCATAAATAGCTGATATATTTTCCAAAAAGGCATTCCACATAAAAGAGTATTACTGAAACTCTGAGACTTCATAAAATACTTAATTCTTCTTTTCTAATATTTTTATGGTAGAAGCTAGCTTCTTATGTCAGGGAGAATCAAGAAAGCCTTGACTCCCAAATACAACCTTGCAGAGAGTTTTTTATCTTTAGATATCATGATCGACCACCTAGAGGCAAAGCTCTCTGGGATTTCCAATGCATGCTGTGTTCACAGGCATATGGGGAAAGGAGGCGCAGATTAATGATGCATGGGGAAATGTTTTCAGTTAAAGCACAGAGGATGCTTATTTACCCCTTTGTGAAGCTGCCACTTGACACGAGACATTGGGCACATCGCAGTAAGCACCAGTCCAGCCAGATGGACAGACGCATCGAGTCTGGGCTCCACTCTGGACACATGTGCCTTTATTCTTACAGGGAGACTTACTGCACAGATCCATAAGTGCCTGGAGAGAGAAAAAACATGACATGATATACGGCAAGCGCAGTAGGAAACACTACTCAGAGTACAAGTTCAAGAAGCAAAGAAAGGAAGCTCTGCAAAACTGGTTCCATGTGGCACTGGAAAGAAAGGGACACTACTTCCCAAGTCTAAGCCAGGTGCTTCACTGACAGTCTCAAGAGCTCATATGTGTAGGAAAAGTGCAAACGTACAGAGAAGTAAACCCCAGATGGCAGCATCATTTCAAGAGTAAGCTGATCCTCACACCTTGCTATGCAGAGGGATCTTTGGCTGGCTGGGTTTGAGAAAATTCAGTTTTATCTCAGGCTAGGTTTCTAATTTCACATCAGTAGGAGACTTCCAGCTATCAACAGTAACAGGTGCCCTTTCTTCTCCCACACTCCCCCCATCTTCACTGCTTTTTGAGGGTGACAGATGTGTTCCACATTTTGATCTTTGCTTTTCCTTTTTGTCATCAGCTCACCATACCTGCTTTTAGCCCCACTTGCTCTAGTATGGTCTCTCTGAGTTTTCCTGTCTTCTGAGATTCAACTGAAACCCCGCAACTGTTTTATGAACTGAAGATGGGCCAAAGTATACTGCTTTTCTTGATTCCTTATATAAAAAACCGGTTTCCAACACATGATTCCTTATATAAAAAAAGTTTCCAACAGAGAGACTAAAACTCAGTAAATCATCATATGAAAGTGGAGTGAGGACCCAAAATAACTGTCTGACCTAATACAAACCAGCCACTAACCATCATTTCCTTTTTGAGCACTTAGTCTTCAAAGTAATTCAGCTATTTGATTGATTTCAAGCTGACTTGAGGGAAGGATGAGGTTTTTAAAGTGAGTAGTACTGAATTTTGGCTGTAAAATGCAATTTCAACTGCAGAAAGTTCTGCTTTTCAGATGCAAACTGTCTGCTCACAAAGATTAAAGTAGAAAAATCTGTGCTTTCACAGGCAACCAAAAAGAAACTTGGAATTAAGTTTTATCACATGTAGTTGAGCGTGAAGAAGAAAAACACCGAGCCTCTTCCTTCTGCATTTATAATGAGTAGCTGACTGTTTTACATGCAAATTCTATAACTTATGAATCATTGTCTGATTTTGTGCTGCTTATTTAGCTTTGCTAATTAGGTCAAGTCAGTTTACCACTAAGACAAGAACTACAGTGTAGCTGTAATCTATAAATCTCTCCAATACAGCTTTGAATAGTACTTATAAATTTAGAAAGTTCTGATTCCTTGTATAAAATGAGTAATACATTATGATCAAGCTTCTCCGAACATAAAGCAGACTTTCTGAGAATACACAACATTTAATTTGGGGACAGGAACATTAATCCTTTTCTCAAGTAAAAACAAAGCAAACATAACAGAAGAGGAACTACTGAACTTCACAGTACTTTGCAATCACTCTCAATGCTAATTCTCCCAATGAGGTTTAAGTGGCATGCCCAGAATGCATAATTAGGGTATCAGAGGGGTTGCTTTTTTATATCACTTCATTACTTTGCATTCACTTCCTCCATTAGCAATACCTAGAAACAGACTTGACAATTTAATGTCTAGCAACATAATTCTGGAAAAGCACCTCCCCCACCGCCACTAAAATGCTTCTTCTAACACCCACTGCTTTACAAAGACACATTGGCACGAAAGACATGTTGCAAAATCCTTACAAAATTGTAGTGTTTTCCAGTAGTTTTAAGAAATTCACAGATTTTTTTTTTTTAATGGCAGCACTCAGGCTGCTTATGAAGGAAGCCAATATAGACTTTACTGTTCCAAAGCTAGAAATAGTCTCAAATCATTCTTGCTGCTTCAATAAGCACAGAATAAAAAGAAAAAGCTCTGATTTGAAAAATTAAATCAGCATTCTGTTTAAACTTGGCATATCACAGTGGAAAGTCTTTAATAGGTACTAGTCAGTATGGGTTTGCAGCTCCTATGCTCAACGGTGGAAACCTTTGTAAATTGCTTGAACTTAAGTCTAAAAGTAAGGCTAGAGATTTTTATTGAGGTTGTTGACAGGACAATCACATCAGTTACTGCCCCAAAATGTCTTCTGGCTTCTTCAGGAAAAGAAAAATCGACAATCAACCCGGAATAACTACACCTCCCTGTACAAAATGGAATAGTTAAACCAAGGTCCTGCTAATCAGACTGATATTCTGCCACTTAAAAGTGGTGGGTTTTTGTCTTGGTTTGTGTGTGTTTGGTGTTTTTTTTAATACAGGTCTCTGCCTTCAATCAAGACAATTTTATGCTTCAAATGAAATGCAGCCATTTTCAATGCTAACAGCTGTTTTTCATTTAAGAAGAAAACTAATCTAGAAAGTTCCAAATGACACCTGTCCTCATCAATAACAGAGCATTTTTCTCCTCCTTATAACTAAACACTTTTGATTTCCAGAGTGTTGAACAGGGGCACCCGCTCTGTTAAGATGGAGGTGCTGGACTTATTTTTCCTTTGGGTAGCAGGCCAGAGAACCGGAACTGAAGGAACAGGAGCTCTGCCATGTTTGGTACCTCACATCTAACTCGGTCACTTCTGCTGTTGGACAGTTCAAACAGCAGTGCCCTGTGCAAAACGGGCAAGAAAATGTCACCCACCTGACAGTTCTTCCCAGTATAACCCAAAGGACATATACATCGGTATGTGCCTGGGCTGTCCACACAAGAGCCTTTGTTCAAGCAAGGACGTGAATTGCACTCATTAATTTCCGTAAGGCAGAAGGGTCCTGTAAACCCCACCGGACACTGGCAAGTAAAGGAATTGATCCCATCCACACAAGTACCTCCATTGAAACAGGAGCTGCAAGAGAGTGAGAACAAAGGTAAGCTGAGACAAAATGCAATTAGCTCACAGCCAAAACAGCATGTAAACGTTACTGAAACGAGAGAGAAAACCAGGGTCTTCTGACCACTGGTAAGTTCCTGCTAAAGCAGCATAAATCAGATAACAGCAATTCAAGGGGACTCCAGATCACCCTCCAGCTCGCTGTCTTTTACCTTGGCAGGCAAAGAAAGGAAAGCAGGGTTTCAATGAGTGATGGAGGTAACTTACTTGATGAAATCTTCCCAGCTTCGATGTGACCACAAACAGTACTGTACCAGGTAGGCATGTGGCTTGCTCAAACTGATAAATTTTACACAAATTTTATTACAAATTACAATTGTATTACAAATTATGAGAAACAAAACAATTTGCCTTTTTTTTAAAGCTTCAAAGGAGTCACAGGTATGTTTTCTCAAGGAAAAAGTTTGTATAACATGCAAAAACCAAGCATGTTCTTCACTGAAATTATGTGAAAGTATTAGTATTGCTAAATCCCTTCCTCCTCTTCTCATGAGAACCTTAAGTCCTTGATTTGTAAAACTACTCATACATGCCCCGGCAGAATTCAGATCAAAGGAATTATCCCCCTCCCCCCAATCTTCTGATCATAAGAAATTCTGCCAGATTAGGTGTCCTACGGAGAAGTGACTGGGAAAGCTAGGAGAAGCGATGCCTCATGCAAAATTGACTCCTTTTTCCTTCTAAAGAAATGCCTGCCAGGAAACTCCTGCTCCTCTGAAAATAACCCTAGATCAGACTCAAGATAATCAGTTTGATAAAGTACACAAAAAGAATTCATGCTTGTTATCTGTTTTGTGCACTGTCAAAGGGTACTTCCATGAGAGAAGCCACTGACCTACCTCCTTGAACTTCCACTGCAAGTTTTAAGTATCTAAATTCTGACCGTGATTACAGTAGAGATATCAACATTAACCTATTTATCAGAGATGTTCCTCTGCCTTGTGGGCTGAATTCTGTTTTACAGGGAGCAGAAACTGTTTACATTCATGGCAAAACAAGGAGGAGAAGACAGAGGAACTGTCAATCACTTGGCTTGTTTCACTGAAATCAGGTACCCATCTCCAAAAGAAGATGGCACTCTCTCATAGGCAGCTTCTCCCACAAGACACAAAAGAATTATTTGAACTGAATTCAAATTAGCCAACCATTATGGTGCTCGTAAGTATAGCTCAGTAAATTTTGGTTGAGAAGGTGTGACTGATTTAGCTTGGCAGAGCATTGAAAGTTGCTCCATCCTTCATTCATACCTGCAAGACTGGTTTCTGTCCTGACTGATAACGAAAATAAAAACAGGATGAACCTCAAGGAAGAACCAAGCATTCTGCTAAAACACCCAACATACTTCACTTGATTAAACAACTGTTGTGCAAATTAAACACACCCTCATCAGTGACACAATCCTGTTCTTAAACAAAAGATGTTAAAATACTTCCTCGCCCACAAATTCAATTTTGTAAAAGATAAGAAAGATCTTTTCTTTGTGTGCAAAAAACACATGAGAGTACCAAGAGCTTTGCATTTAGGCACCTTATTTGTTTCTGGTAACTAGACTAGAACAAACTATTTTTAATTTTTTTTTAACCTTTTCAAGCTTTATTAGAAATTGTTTCCATTTGAGAATCTGAAGTTACTTACATCAATCCTAACAAAGCTTAAAATAAATATGCAGGCAGATGATGGATACACAGGGTTAACTCTCAAAGAGCTTTTAAAACTACCAAGTGAACCATTTATATAAGGACCAGCTGTTGAGCATTTTAACTCAGTTCCACACCTCCCCCTTAGAAGGACCTCAGGTTTTATCTCAACACTGCTAAACCTCATCCAATTTGTGAGCATTAAAAGATCTCTGATGATTAAACCTTTCCAGTACAGAATTTGTGGATTTAGTGTTCCTCCTGGTTGCTTCTTCATGTTATTTGCAGTCAATAACTCAACTCAGGGCTAATTTATTTTTCCTACCTTTCTGAGAGTTGGCCATCGCTTCCATTTTTGCAGCTTTTGTATTTCTCCACACAGTAACTGTTCATAACCAATCAATTATTTCCCCTCCCCTATATGATAATGGTATTATAAAAATATAAATTACTTATGTTTTAATAAGCCAGCATCTGTTACTGTCTTAATGTTTGTTAAACACCGTCATATTCTTCCAATAATGGAACTAAGCTTCTAAATAGTCGTGCAAACTGAAGACCAATTTTGACAGGCAATTGTCTTTCAGCTGGTTATCCTGCACAAGGTAAGCAAGTTTTCCTTGCATGAATCACAAGTATGTCTCTGTGACAAAAGGCAGGAAAACAGATCCTCATCGTTAAAAACTGCTTCTGAGTAGGACTGACTTCAAGCCACGAGCACACATTGTGTGGCTCCTTAGTGCAGCAGCACAGTGAAGTTATCTCACCTCTCGGTGCATTCATCGATGTTGTTCTCACAGTTGGTTCCCTCAAACCCAGGCTGACACTTGCATGTGTAGCTGTTGACATAGTGGGTGCACGTGCCTCCATTCCTGCATGGTTCACTCAGACATTCATTGGTATCTGTTTGACATTTATCTCCATGAAATCCAGGTAGGCAGATGCATGAGAAAGAGTTTATCCCATCCACACATGAAGCTCCATTTTGGCAGGGATCTAAGATAGAAGCATTACAGTAAGTGTTAAAATGGGTAACAGTCAAAGGCCAGGCCTAGAGCAGTAGCTTTTGGGGAAAAAGGTGTCACACAGCCCAGAGTGTGACAGACTACTGACAAGTTTTTCTGAGCCACTTTAGGGAAGAAATAATTGCAAAGCATTATCAATAACAAATTCACAAGAAGGTGTGGATCAAGACCAAGCTTCAGAGCCTAAAGGTTTCTCTGCTGGGATTTGTTCAGCCAAAACCAACAAAATCAGACCCAAAGTCTCTTGGTTTAAAATTCAAACTCTGCTTTTTTGATAAATGCCTCCTAAGAAAGACAATACAAACAGCACAGCAACTGTTTCTTCTTCCTTATCAAGTGTTATTCATAAGAGAACTTGGACCGTTCTCTCTTTTCCAGACACTGCTCAACACACAAAAGAACTTGTGTGCTTCATTTTAAGCATGAAAGTAGTCCAGTCAAATCAAATGTGTATGTGTAAATTAGTATATATACGAGCACTTACATGTTATTGAGCACTTAGCATTCTTCCCAGTATCAAAGGCTGACTGGGGAAAGGCTGGCAGAAAAGCTCACAAATTCATATACAACGTTGGAGTCTCCTCACCTCTGCATTTCTTGACATTTTCTTTGTCCCTACCATGATCTTGCTACTTGTGTATCACCATTTTTTGGTCTAAGCCACCCTCTACTACTGTATTCCCTCTACTTCCACAAGTATCAATCTGCCGGAAAGAGCTCTGCCATTCAGTAGTTTCTTCCTGCTTTGCTCCTTCCACTTCTGGATTTAAGACCCACATTCCTCTGTTGGATACTGCCTCTGAAGCCGGTTTCCTTTTCTACTCTGCATTCCCTAGACTAAAAGGCAAGTATATGAAGGCAGGGAGGGAAACCGGGAGGGCGGAGGAAAAGGGGAGACAGGAAGGGGGATGAAAAAAAGGTTACAGAGCATTTTTTTTTGACCTATGACTATCTTTAAGTACTACTAAAATACAAACTTTAAAATGCAAATAGACTCCACCAAAAATTTGTAGTTCAACATAAGTACAAGATCATTCTGTTCACCGGTAAATGAAGAAAACAGATGTGAAAGGTAATTAAAGCTCATTTATTGACTGAGAAATATGCTCACATGATAAAAAATTGTGTTATAAGAGACACACCTGCATCCATTTAAAGGTCATCTGAATACCGCAGAGAAAAAGCACATTCACAGTGAGACCCCTGGCAGCTATAAAATGTTTTGTCTATGGCAGCCAGCCATTTATGACTGAAGCCAAAAGCTGTGCAATAATTTTCTGTGCCTCACATTTACTGACAAAAAAAGGAGACTTGAGTATCAACTTTTCAATAAGTTCTTGTTGTTGGAGGGTTTGTTTGCTTCATAGATTAAAGACATTTGGCTCAAGCCATGGAAGGTTTTTATTATGCTAAATGAAATCAGCTGTAGCAGTAATTTGAAATTCTTCTTCAACCTCATGGGTGTGCTGCCTAACAGACAACACGGGATGAATCTTTCAGCTCTCAGAACACTTAGAAATAGAGAGAGATTTCCCAGCTGTCCAAGAGAGAAAGATGACCACTTTGAAAACGTTTTTATCATCAGACACCCATGTAAAAACTAACAGGACAGGCAATAATTTTGTTGGCTTCAGTAAGCAAAGCTCTGGGTCAATGCACCAAGGTGACATTTTTTGTACTGTACCTGTTTGCTCAGAAAGAGGCAATCAAAAGCTCAGGCCGAGCCAGATGTCAGAAGTTCTTTCAGCAGTGCTGCTTTGGGGTCTCCCACAGTAACTTTTGCTAATAGACTTGTTTGGATCCTTCTCTACAGCAGTCACAAATTTAAATTTTTTTCATTGCAAAACACAACTCTCTAAATTCATACCTAAAGTCTTTAAGATTTCGGTTTGTTTTTAAGCTATGCTAATAAAAAATAGAGGTGGCTTTTTTTTTTGCTATGTTTTGTTTTTAAAGCCAGCCAGTTAAAAAATTACAACATTGTGAACTCCTCCAAGGTTAGATAAAGCACTTTTCAAATAGTAACAGATGAACGTTTAAACACATGACACTTCTCAGGAGACTCTGATTTTATCTGATGATGATACAGAATATGCCCAGCAAGAAAAAGAAGTTACTATGTATTCGGTCTCCCTTGAAAACAGCAGTGTCAAGGGCATGAAATTAACATTTGCTTTCTTGTAATTCAAACGATTTCAGTACTCATCAGTGTATGGGCTGTCCTCCTGCAACTGATACCTATTCCAGAACAGAGTACCTTCTTGCTGCTTAATTTGCTTTCAAATA
>NW_008824411.1:4763894-4767242 GCF_000699105.1 Pygoscelis adeliae | reverse complement strand
TTTCCAGAATACTAATGTCAGACAGAGACATTTCAGGAAAGACTGCTATACCCCAGATTCCCACCACACCTCAATCAAGCTTAACATTGAAATACAGGTAAGCCCTGCAGTGTTACTTTAACTTGGTGTATTAAAATTTCAGGCAAATATAATTCTTCATTTGACAGTGCTCCTTATTAAAGTATGTAAACTCTAAGGACCTTTTCAAATTAAGAATCTGGGAACAACACCTGCTGTCAGTTAGAACACTGTAGTCCATTTCTAGCAGCTGAACGTGATGGATTTTGACTGCTTTAAACATGCAAGTCTTACAGAGCTGAAGTTTGGCTTTTTTTTCTTTTTGGTAAGAGATTATAAAAGAACTTTCAGTATCTGTCAGATAGCAGTCATCAATAGTACAGCAAAATTATTTCTGGGAAAAACTGGAAAACACAGAACAATCTGCTGATACTCACTTGAAAGGCAGTCATCAATGTTACTGTCGCAGTCTTCTCCAGTGAAGCCTGGCCGACATTCACACAGGTAACTGCCTTGAATATTATGGCACAGAGCATGATTTTTGCAGGGCTTTGAGAGACATTCATCAATATCCACTGTACATCTCTCCCCTGAAACACGGAGAGTCCAGAAGTAAGACCCCTCATAAGGCAATGGTCAAAAGGCTCAATGCCAATACTGCTCAGCATTGAAAGTACAGTATGTTCCCCATCCACATTACCTTCCCAGCCAGGGGCACATTGGCAGGTGTAGCCTTCAGAGTCAGGAGATTCTTGGCAAATTCCTGAGTTCTCACAAGGATCAGGAGAACAAGGAGCAACCACTACCTGGCAGTTCACACCTGGAGAGCAGAAGGGGAAAAACCAGGAGAGTATGCTGCTAAGAGCTTGGTGCTTCTTGGAAGAATGAATAAAGAGATTGTAACTTGCGTGATTATCCTACACAGCAGTGGACAGCATTTCCATATTTGAAAAATCCCAGCAGAAGGAAAAGGAGATCAGAGCACTCCTCGTGGGCCCAGTGGGTGCAAGCAGACAGCAGCCATGGTAATTCCGAGTTTAATGCCCCTTCAATTCCCAGCGCATTTATATATCTCAGTCTAACTTTCTTACAAAGAAAATTAAGCTGAGCTGCCACCAGAACATTTCTTAATGAGTCCAAACAAGGCTTAGATATGGTCTTACTAAGTATTCTACTACTGTATCACATCTACATGAACTGGCTGTAATTTAACTTCATACAGCCATGACATTTCCCCTCTTGATTCCTATTTCCATGAAGTTTAATGAAAAGATTAAAATGGCACTAAAGGTGCAATGAAGTGGAAAGGAAAAAGAGAACAGAAACTTCTCTCTGAATTTTCACCTTTGAATCCTTTCTTACAGGTACATCTATATCCATTCAACAGATCCTCACATGTTCCTCCATTCTGGCATGGGTTTGATTTACATTCGTTTCCTTCTGTTGAACAGTAATCTCCTATCCAGCCTGGGTCGCAGACACACTTGTACCTTTAAAGGCAAAACCAGCAGTAATTTTAGAGCATTCTGAAATAACTCCTCTACCAGTTTCTCCTGCAGATTAGTTTTGGTGAGAAAACCAGAAGACCTCTCTTTAGGAGAACCCTAAGTTATGTTTAGATTGCTTACCCAACTGTATAGTTTTGAAAATACTGAAAATAAACCCTCCCTTAAAACCACACTTCCCTCCGTTACAGTTTTCACAAAGTGCTCAATCAACCAGCAATATGTTTCTGCTTTGATAAGACCATCTCAACACATTTAAACAAAGACAGAAAAAAAAGATTTAAAAAAGTGCCGGGGAACAATAGGTTCCAAAGATAACTAGACTGATTTAATACAAAGTAATGGTTACAAATGAAAACAGCTGGCTGGGAGCAGGAGCAATCTTCTTCATCACGTTTCAAAATCTGAAGTAGAGCAGCACTCCACCCATATGACGTAGAACCAAGGACTTGGTGAATCACCCTGGACTCAGGCCACACAACACACACACTGGCCTCCCTCCCTGTCATGCAAACAAGACTTATTTCATCTGGCACTGAGCGTAAGGTGTACATGGGCATAAATATGAATGCAGGTGACAGATGATAGACAAGATGAACCAAAGCATTTGTTTTCCAAGCTTACATGGAGGCTGGATCAGCAATAAAGGCAGCCTTCCTGCCAGCTCCAGGGAAAGTGCTGAATCCTATCCTACAGAGCTACCTGCAGTGGTAAATTGCTTCCTTGGCCAAGTGCTGACAACACTTTCCAGGATGCAGCACACATCTGGGAGGCACTGCTATTCCATGTACAGTTGGGAAGTTTCACAAACACAAGCCTTACCTCCCCAAACCTGTTGACTCCACAGGTCCTGCGCTCCCAGACTTATCATTACCAAAGAGGTCTGATCAGGGCTCATGAAATCAGCATTTGGTCTTCCCGGATGGGAAGATTCAGAAGCAACTACTGCCATCAAAACAGAGAGTTTTCCTTTTTTCTTTCAGGCATGCAACAGTGTGACTAAAGCTGATAAAATCTCAGCCTTGGATACACTGTTCTGAGCCAAATACTGCTCTATCTCCTAGTGTCAAAACTCTGCCTGTTCCTTAATACAGAGTATTTGGGTAGCAAGAACAGCAGTAGCCAACAAAGACAGTCTCCATGCTCAACATTTTAGAGTTTGATGGAATAGGTAGCTGCTGCTCCCCAAAGATTCAATTTGGAACCATTTATTATTTTAATTGCATTCACTCTACTCACTTGAATTGCCAAACCCTCCCTTTAGACGGTGGCAGTCCACCCTGCACTACATGCCCACGCAAAGACAGCAAAGAATACAATGCAGGACAGAAAAACTGATGTTGAAACAGCACAGACTGCAGCTGGTGACTAAAGGTCTACACCTTACTGCGATTATGTCATGGGCAGCAGATAAATCTGGATCCTTATGTGAGAAATTAGAGAAAAATCAGAAACCTGAAGTCAAGATGGAACTCCGGGCAAAGCAAAAAAAAAAGTATAGAAGGCAGCAGATAAGTTTCATGTGACAATAAGTACATACCCACTAGCAATATGTGTGCAGTTGCCATGGACACAGGGATTACTAAGACAGCCATCTGCCTGTGACTGACAGTGAGGATGATGGTAACCTTCAGGACATACACACCGAAAGCCATTGACTTCATTTATACATGTTCCACCATTATGACAGGGGCTGGATGTGCATTCATCAATGTCCACATTACAACGCGGGCCTAGGAAAAAAAAATCAATACTTATTAAGTAGTATTTCTTATAAGAACATTTGCTTTGCATGTCTGCAAGAACATACATTGAGAGACAACTC
>NW_008824411.1:4742409-4763835 GCF_000699105.1 Pygoscelis adeliae | reverse complement strand
AAGGAAAGAGAAGCATTTTTGAAAGATGCAGCACTTTTCTGTGCCTGGAAAACAGCACTTACACTCAGCAAGTGTTTACAAACGATTAAAGAATCTCAACAGAATGCCACTAAAAATCACCGGTTAATATTCATTAGGAAGACAAGAATCACTCAACTGTATCATGCTTGGAACAAACCTCTTGAGCTCCACTGGTCATAGCACTGCTCTTTTGCTTTGGAAGTACCTACCCTTTGAACAACCAATACTGCCATACTGTCTGCAGCAAATACAGTTCTTGTGGTATATTGCGCAAAAGGGACTCTAAAAAACACCATTTCCTGTTCTGCCTGCCTCTGATTACAACTGCAAGATCCTTGAAGTAGTGACCGTAAGATCTTGTGAGGCTGGAAAGCTAAACAAAGTGAATGTTGCAGTAAGTTGAAAGCATTTTTAACATAAGGAAAGGAAAAAGTAACGAGACCCCATGCGAGCCAGCTTTTTAAATACTGGAATATGCCAATTCATCATATTACTGAATTATTTTAACAGCATAACAGTAAGAAGTCCAGTAGGGTAACAAACATGGTATGCCAGCAACAAAGAAGACTGAAAGGCAAGAGTGATCAGGATCATGCCTTTTCCTGTTCTGGAGACTAAAGAGTACCACCATGCCAGAGCCAAAGGAAGGAAGGAGCGTCAGAAGTTTAGAAAGACGCCAAGAGAAAAGCACAAGACACATGAAACCTCTTAGTGCTATTTCAAATGCATTTCAGATCAATTCTAATTAGAATCATTCAGTAATAAACAGTAACAAACGTGATGAGAAAACTGTTATAAACAGTACCAACTGCCTTACAACAATTATTTTATGAGCGTATTACCCTACATGGCTCAAAACATATTAAGTCCATTATAAACAGTGTTGTGATGTGCTTTAATCATCAGAAGTAGTCCTGATGTAGATCTACAGTTCTAAGCATGGATCCAAAAGTGCCTAAAAGCTTCTTTTTTCAGCCCTACTTTTACTGTATGAGATAAGTCTTTATAATTTAGAAAGGAAACAGAACAGACCACACTATGAAAGAGAAGTATTGAAAAAAGCAGTTTATTCAGTTGGAGACTTCAGAGTGGAGAGCAGCTCATTAGAATACTGAGTTAATGCTTTGCTTTCACAGAAAGAAATACCGTTCATAGTCAAAGCCCAACGTACTGTCTAATCAAACACCTCTCTAAATTGTCCACAATCTCTCTGTCCCTGGAAAGAAGCTGTAAATAATAAACCGAAATCACATGGGTTTATTTGTTATAAAACCAAGAACCATGAATGGGACATAATTACCTAACAAGAATGGCATTTCACAGCACAGGTTAGGCCATTTTTCTGCTTGGTAGAACTTGCTGTAATGTAAGACTCTAAGATTCAAAGATTAGAAGGATTTACCGAGATACTAACTGAATCCCTTGCAGTCACTATGCAAAGAACAGCTTCCTTAGCTACCCGGATAACTATCTTCAAAACAACTCAAAGCTATCGGGTAGGTGATTTTACCTGTAAATCCAGGTTTGCAAGCACAATTGTAGCGATTAATGCCATCAATACAGTCCCCGTGAACGCATGGGTTACTTGCACAGTCATCAAAGTTATTTTCACAGTTCACTCCTGGAAAAGAAAGTTAGACGAATAAGGAGGCCAAATCTTACAAGGAAGACAACAAAACTATTTCCCAGAAAAAGCCAAATTAAGAATCCCACCTGCTTCAAAGTTACACGTGCACTGGTGCAACTTAAACAGTTGATGCAGAAGCACTGCGACACCAGGGAATGTCACCTGAGTCACTGGGTGCTGACTGAATATGACCCTAAACTTGTACTAAATGTTTAAACAAAAGAATAAACCGTTTTAAACACCATACCTAATTTTTTTACTGCATGCTTGAATTTTGGGAGTAAAGAGGAAGTAAATTCTTCCAAGACGAGTTGCAGTACCAGTAAGGGTTAGGCAATTCACACAAACACATCAAAATTCAGCAAGGAGAAGTAATGTGAAAATGATACTCTCATACCATAAGCTTATCTCTGTATGCAAATTTAGCACACACCAGAGCACACATAAGAAACAATTAAATGCTTGAATTCTGTTAGAATCCAATCCTTCCACCTGTGCTTTATGTACCTGAAGTGCCCAGCAAACAGTTGCATTGGTAGCCATTCACCAAATCAATGCAGCGCCCCTGATGGAGGCAAGGATTGCTGTGGCATTCATCTATCTGCTCACTGCATATGGCACCCATGTAGCCAGGATTGCATATACATGTGTACGAATCAATTCCATCTTGACATTCCCCATGGTGGCAAGGGTCAGGATCACAGTTGTTGATATTCTCCTCACACAGAAGGCCAGTAAAACCTAAGGAAAAATGATGAACAGGAGTAATTAAGAAGTCAACTGGTATGATGCTGCAGTGAATATAATGCAAATATAGAAAGAATCATATTAAGAATCAGCAAAGTGGCAGATAGCACAAAGGGTAACTGGGCATCTCAATGCTGCCCATTTTCCAGTCCTGGAAAACAACACTCTTCCACTGCTCACAGCATTACAGAACAACATCTTGCATGGAGAATCCTGGCATTGGAAGTGGTTACCTTCAGTTTATTCAGAACAGTAGCAATGAAAGGAAACATGTAAATCTCCATGAGAAATGTTTACTTGCATCAGTATAAACTACCTGAAGGCACTCTCCTGTCATTATTTCCTCTACACAATACCAGGGGGGGCTGACTTTTTTAGTATGAGAAATTAGTACAAAGATGCTGCAGAAACCTTCCCAAGGGAACTCCCTTGGCTCATGTCAAAGCTTCTGCAGCTCTGCTTATTAAAAAGTTTCCTGCCCCTCTCATTGGGAAACCTTTCAGTAACTCAAATCAAGCAAATTTATGAAAGACTGCATGCAACCTCTTCAGTTAGGAGCAATGAAACAAGCAGCAATTTGGCCTGTTTCATTCTGCTTCAGCTGGGAAACATCCTGAGCAACAGAGAAGGACAGAATCTATTCACCAGAAGGACTAAAACAATGGTTCAGGAAGCTCAGAGCAGCAAACAACTCCCTCAAGAGCCCTGTTTTCCATGATGGAGCAGATCTATATGAAACAGGGACAACTTAAAATAAACGGTTTTCAGAGATGAGGTTTTGGAGCAACAGCTCACACTGCCTTCCAGCAGCTGGAGATTAGGAAGGTGGAACTTCAAATTTCAAACGCCAGCTGGAGACTGATACAAACCAAGCTGCAGGGAATTTCAACAGCTGAAGAGTGATTCTCACCTGAGTATTATAAGTGGATAACAGGCTCCCATTTTTCATACAGGTTTGTGGTTATTTCTCTGGTCAAACATACCAGGTGACGGCTAACATTTCCAAGTTCTGCGAACGTATGCATGGATGAATGGGTGTGGAAGAAGGTGGGGAGAGGGAAGGGAAGCTAGTTAGAGAGATGGATATAAAAAGATGTTAGGAAGAAAAACAAACCGGTAAGAGGACGAACAGTGGCAAAAAAAAAAGAGGACAGAGGCAAAGAAAGAGGAAAGACCTAAGACAACTCAAGAAAAGAAAAGCCATGATCTACCACTGGGAAGGAGAAGTGGAATAATGCCAGAAGGGAAAGAAAAGACAAAAAGCAAGCAGTAAATAGAGCTATCTGTACAGCATTTGGCCAAACATTTTGCAGTTTTCAATCACTTCGGCAGCTGGCGATTACCATTCAGGGAACACACATCACTCATAATATGAGATTAATAGAGCAAGAACATACCCAAACATTATTTTCCAGTAACTGACCTGCCCCAATGATGAATTCCACATTTCAGTCTTACAGAAAGCTGTCAATATTAAATATAATAACTGGCATACATTCATTCAAAAAATTATTACCTTGCCTCCTATTGTAGCTCAACTGAACCACTTAAAGATCAGATGTATTTCTCAAGCTCTTAACTGAACATACCTTACTGAGATACGATTTCCCTCTCTCCAGACAAGAGTTAGACTAGAAGAAAACCACTGGAATATCGAACGTTAAGAATCCCTCAGATAGGAATGGAAAAAAGCCCTAGTACAGGGTCCCTCTTCCATTTTCAGCCAAAGTACCAATCAAGGATTTTATTAAGAGCTGCTGCTTCAGTAACATATATTTGGTTGCTTTCAGCCTGCTCCTTGAAAACGCTCCGTACATCATATGCCTTCATGGAAGTAGTAGTTTTCCCTCCTCATCTGGGAAACCTAGGATTTCTGTTCTGAGGTGGTTTCAGCAGTTTAGTGCCCAAATTCAGAACATGCTTTTCAAGGCACATCTCCCCACATTGTCCTCCACTACACGACCCAAAACCCTCCTAGGCCCGATAAGCTCTGTGCTCTTGGTGAATGAAAGCAATCAGACCACACGCTAGCTTCAGAAGGACTTTCTAAGATAGTTTCCAAGTTTGGAGAAGATTTGAGCTTTTTCTTCTTTTTGCAAGTAGTAATCAAAAGGAGAATTCTGACAACAATAATTACTCCTCTCGTGATTAGAACTACTGCATTCCCCTACTTCCAACAAATTCATTGTTTCTTCAGGCACTTTGGGGAAGGGGGAGAGGTTGTGTGTGAAGACTGGGGAGGAATTTTTAGGCTAATCTCTGCTATATTCTGTACAGTGCAGAATAAATTAGCCAAGTCGAATTTGCCTTAACAATTTGATTATTGGAATGAGTCAAAATGATAAAAATCACACATAAGTCTAGCCAACCCAACAGCACATTTCTGTGACAAAGGTAGCTCCAGGAATTGTTCAACCTCTTCCCTAATGGAAGAGCTAAAGCCAATGCATTCCATGCCTGAATCTGCATCGTGAGCAATGCATCAGGCACCGTTAGCTGAAAGCAACCAAAAGTTGTTCCTTACTGAGAATTAGAGTTCTGAACTGCTCTAAACTGCCCACACCCTCTTATTTGACCAGACGTAAAAATTAAAATAAAATATATCTACATCACTCCTAGAGGTCTGAAGATAAGAAAATCCCATAATTAAACCTGACGCTTCTAAATATGTAATTAACCAAGCAGTAAAGGAATTCAGTGCAGTCAAAAAAACCACCTCAGTTCCACCCACAGCTCTGTCAAAATTTCTGTATGACGCTTGACAAATCATTTTAACTACATTCTGGCAGGCAGCTACTGTGTGGTATATCTTCCAGTAGACACAATTTTTACTACATTTCAATCTTCCACTTTTGACATAAAACAGCCTGACGCAACAGAAATCAGAATACACAGTAGTACTGCTCTGTCCATCTCTTATTCTTCAACTGTATACTACATAATCCAACTTGGAAGAAAGGAAGACAAGCCACAGATAAAAGGCTTCACACTGCTGTTTTTCCACTTGTGGATTCCATAGTCAATACAGAAGAAGCTGTCACCTTCTGGGAAGTAAGAGATGGGGCTGAAAGAGGGGGGCCAGAACTCCCATCAATTGTGAACTTACTGCTGTCACAAGTGAAAGGCTTTCTGTACTTAAATGCTATTCTGTGCCACAAAGGAGTAGACAAAGCTTCGCAACAAACAAGCAGTATTTCAGAGGAAGAAAGAATGCTGACACTTCTTTGACCACCCCTTTATATATTTAGGTTACAGGCGATCTCCATTCCAGGGGCTCTGAACACAAGACTAACCTGTGGCGCACTGGCACTCATAGCCATTGGGATGGTCGATACATTTGGCTCCGTTGAGACATGGTGTGCTGGAGCAGTCATCTATATCAATCTGACACACGGCACCACTGAATCCTGAAAGGCAGAAAAAAAGATGAAAATCCAGAAGTAATATGAAGTAGTTAATCTAAACAGCTGCACTGTCAGGAATTATTTATTAGCAAATCCTCAAAACCATCCAAATATAAGCTCAGTAAATCTAAACTCAATTGCATCATTAAGCACACACACCACACCCTGGGTGGATTGGTTCCTCGTCCAAACTACCAGCCAAAACATCGTTTCTATACTCCAGGTCAAAGGAGCCACAGCTTGAAAGCTGAGATGGCCAAGTCAAACAGAAATAAAGCAGATGGAGCACAAGCGGTGTCCACCACTGGACAGTATGCCTGCCTATAAAACTGAGAGGCCACCAATAAAAACTTTCAAGTAATCAAAGCAAGTAACTTAAAATGAAACAATAACGCATACATCACTAGAGCTTTCAGACTAGAATTACTATAGCAGTGTGGAATGTGGTACAATACAGCACTGCATCTTTCAATACGCTTGTTGAAATAGTTAACGAACTATCAATAGGTTATGTCACATGATGCAGCTCCTTAGGCACTTCAAGGAAAAAAAAACCAAAAAACTGGAATGTTTCTTGGAGGAAGGAACCAAAGGAGGAGCCAGAACATCATTACTCAATAAGAAGAGATGCAGAGCAGGCTTTTGTCAAGTATATTCTGATCTCAAAACTTTTTGTCAGCCATCAGGAAGACAAGTGATGTTTACCCTATAACTAACATTGATCTCTCGGCTCAGCATTTGTCCTTCTTTTCTAAAGTGGAGACGCAATCCATCTCCTTCCTCATGTAAGCAACATAAGCTATACTGACGCAGAAGTGGCTTCTGCCTAAAAACCTCAGAAAAAGACAAAAAGCATGCAGAGGCTCTGATTTTTAAAATGTATTTAGAATTACTCATCTATATCTCACTGTGATATCCACAATAACAGAAGTTCTTGCTGCCAACTACCCTTTTAAGGTGAGGTGTCCAACTGTATGTTTCTCAGCACTTACATCCAGTTACAGGCACAATCCTACTGCAACCAATACATGTCTATTCTTATTTACCGGTGATTGCAAATCACTCATTCAAACAGATGCTGCACTAAGACAACAGAAACTCACAAGAAATATACTACCCGCAATCTCTCTCTGGTTATCTATGCAGTTCTTGGTAAGGTGAAGCAGGAAAAGCTTCCAGAAATAAGCACTTACCAGGAGGACAGACACAGAGGAAGCGGTTGACTTTATCAAGACAATCTCCATTGTTCACACAGGGATTACTTAGACACTCATCAATATCTTCTTCACAGTGAACACCTTTAAAACCTGTTTAAAAAAAAAGAAGTAAGAAGAGGTGACTGAAGGCCTTAGAAAGTGCCCTTAAGAGTATAACCGCCTCTTATACCGGCACTGAAAGTCTAAGCCTAGGTTCACTGCAAGTTGCAGTTTGGACAGAACCTACGAGGTAAGAACATACACCAGAGGTTGAAAACGGATGCTGAATGTGTATTTTTCACAGTTGCTGAACATGCTCACTTAAGCAGCGGTAACAGGACAAGTTTGTGCTGAATTCACATCTAATGTTTTCTTCCACTTGATGAGAAGGGGTTATGTTTTAACACTTGGGAAGATACCAATATATTTGGGTATGCATCAATAGAAGGTAAAAGGTAAAGAAACAAACACAGCAGATAGCTAAAAAGTCTTGAGCTAAAATTAATGACAGAGTAAAAGAAAAACATTAAGAAGGGTGACTAGAATTCCACCTTCCAAAACAGATTAGATATTAATAAAAACTCATTCTAGTTTTCATGGTATCGGCTGATCACCTGCAGGGGTCACAATTCTTTCATTATACTTTATAAGACTGTGCAACTGGCAACTTGCAGCCTTTTCTTTTTCTACCACTTTCTATCAGAAATCAAAATGGCAGACTACATAGGTCATTGGTATGCTGGACATGTAAATTTTACAAGCACGATTTCAATCAACTAACGTTTTTACAGTTACTTCCTCAGGTTAATGGGAGCTTGCATCATTTGGGATATTTTAAGCAGAGAAAAAACCCAAGCATTATTATCCAGAATCATCATATACATGTCTCAAAACACACTCTTTTAAAATTTGCACCTGCTTTGCTTTCACAAAGTTTCTGCACATGCACTTTACCGGGTATAGTAACAAATATGTTCACGTATACTCCAGCTCAGAACGCTAACTTCCTTTGCTGATGTAGAGATTGGTTTCTTTCTCAGTCCTCTAATTGCTTTCTCCCTCCCCCACACAAATGCCAAGTCCTCCTGGCTGGTGCCGCCACAGGAAGCTCTCTCTTACTGTTTCATTTAGCCTCACCTCTTTGCAATTTTGTGTTCCACCTCAGCAGAGCTGGCAACCCTCCCTGTGCTCTGCCTGCTGAATTCTTCCTTTGCTGGAAGCTCCGTCTTTGTCAGAAACTCCCCTCACCTGGCATACAGAGACACGTGAATCCTCCAATTTTATCCAGGCAGGTGGCATCGTTTTGGCATGGATTCGAATGGCATTCATTGATGTCCATTTCGCAGCGAGGTCCTGTGTAGCCCTTCAAACACTCACAGTGGAAAGAGCCTTCTGTGTTTACACATTTCCCAGCATGTTCACATGGATTGCTGTTTGCTGCAAGAAAAATGTATACATGAGTGTGTCAAAATCTCTCCTCGGAGCAGGAAAGCCACAGCATTCTTTATTAGTCATGGTCTTTTCCAGTGGTCATTCCTTTCTGGCAAGTAATACTGGGGAAAAACTGTTCATCCTTCTGGGGAAAGGCTACTGTGATTGAAGAAAACATGCGGCAGTTACTTGCCTGTAAGAGGCAAAAAAAAAAGACTGCCGTCATTACCAATGGACCAAAGGAGCAACTCTCGTCCGTATTACTAATGACAGTTCTTAAGAGAAGAGTATCAACTAGCAGGGATTAGAGAATTAATGATGCTTTTAAGGCCTTATCTTTAGATCATCTTTCACATTTACTTCACTCCTGAGGCTGACAAGATGCCGCCTCAGCCACAAAACAACCAAACTAGTCCTTCGTGTGTTTTCGAAAAGGAACAGCACTCTTGTCCAAGGCAGACTGAGGAATGAAATTCAAAGAAGAGCTTCTTTCCAACACTTCCATGAGTGCTGGTTAGGTATTACCTTCATGCATCACACTCCAGAAACGTAAACTAGCACTCACAAAATTATAAGCAAGTCTGAGAGAGTCCAGCCAATCCCCAAAACAACACAACAGCATGATATCAGAGAACTACAGCTTTAAAAGCCCACGTGGTCACTGGTCTCACAAGGCACTCAAAAGATCCAGCCATATTCTGGCTGTCAAACACCCCTGATATACTTCTACCAAGGCAGGAGCTGCAACAGCTGCCACACAAACTGCAGTACTTTTGTTGTACGCTGCAGTTCTAAGGATCAGCTTAATTATCGCAACTATTTGCGTGCACTCCTCACACAATGCTAAAGCCTTCTTGCACAATGAAGAATGGTTCAGCGTCTTGCTGCTTTTCATAGTCCAGAGGCTAACAGTTCAAACATGGACAGCTATTTTGACTCAGCCCTTTGCCCCAAGTCTCACACAAGATTTAAAACTCATCTAAAGACACTGAAATGGAAGGGGGAAAGCAGGAAAGGAGTGTGCTTATGTTGAGAAGCTATGACAAAATGTGTATTCTTGCCCCTCTTGTTAGTTCATAAAGCAAACGACCCAACTCCCTGTTCATGTACTCACAAATAGCAAATAGAAACTCACCCATTGCACATTCGTCCACATCCTCAGTGCAGTCTGCTCCCTTATGGCCTTGAGGACAGGTGCAGATATAGTGTCCATTCACAGGATTGGTATCACACAGAGCACCCTTCTGGCATGGATTGCTAACGCATGCATCATCCAAGTGGCACAGAAGACCTAGAGAAGCATCCAAGAGTTTATTCCAAAAAGTGAGATATAGCAGTCAGACTGTATGTTACACAATCAAACCCTCTGTCCTGATATGTCAAATAGAGACTCCCACAGCCAGAAGCTTGAGCAGTATCTTATAGGCTTCAACCTATAGACTACCACAGGGATTTCACCACACACTTATAAAACGTTGTATTTAAATGTAGATTCTGTGACTTCAGAGGTGTCTCCAGCACTTCTGGAGCAGTACAATGGCTTACCATTACCAAAATCTCCTCCTTAGAGCAATTAACTAACTCTTCCCTCTAACGAGCATGATGATATTTCTGACAGCTGAAAACACAGGTGCACACAAAGCTCACTTTCTTAATTCAGATATGCTGATCACTTGTATTTCCAGGTCATAGTTAGGAGACCTGCACATTTTTACCTACCATACAACAGCAAATTTTCCACTATACCAGTAAGGGCATCCTCACTCATGCAAAAATATCTAAATTTGCCTTCTAGACTTTTAAGTACAATTATCGTAAGTGGCACAGAGCAAGTCACCCTCATGCATAACTTCTCAGGCAAATACAGGTCCTGCTAAGCGCTAGAAAAAGATCTGCTTTCCTTGCAATCTAAACTGTAGTAAGTTTGTCTTCCAGCCTAATACAAATACTTCTTTGTCCCAAGGTACAGAGGTTTTAAAAGGTCTTTGCTCGTGGACAGCACGTTTCCTTTTGTTCTTCCTGGTTTGGTCACAAAATGCGTAAAATAAACACACCACTTCAAGCAAATGCATAAACTTCAGGAAGTATCTTCTATTAAGTGCCAGACCTACACAAGTTTTCTGCCCTTACCTGCCTTTCCTTCTGGACAAATGCATGAAAAAGAAGCCACTCGATCAATGCAAGTAGATCCATTAGCACAGGAGGCAGTGAAGCAATCATCAATGTT
This sequence comes from Pygoscelis adeliae, assembly GCF_000699105.1. Classification (NCBI taxonomy): domain Eukaryota; kingdom Metazoa; phylum Chordata; class Aves; order Sphenisciformes; family Spheniscidae; genus Pygoscelis; species Pygoscelis adeliae. The sequence continues at coordinate 4,753,182 of NW_008824411.1, read as the reverse complement.
CTTACTACAGTCATCCCCACTCCAACCATTGACACAGACACAGGCATAGCCTCCATTGTGGTTGGTGCAGGTACCTCCATTCTGACAAGCGTTGGGCTGGAGCTGACATTCATCAACATCTTCAGTGCAAAACTGGCCTGATGCACAGAAAGAAACAAGTTTAATAAAAGTTCAGACACTTAGACACAAGAAAATTCTTGAACAGACAACATAACCAAGGGAAACACTATAGTCCAACTTGATTGCCACTTCTTATTTCTAGGACATTCAAGCCTGAGAACTTCCAACAACACTGTCTTCAAATTCGGCAAAGACAACTAGCATCCCTAAACGACCCCAAAGTAGGAGCTGAACTGCAAATAACTTTAAAAAGGCATAGCGTGAGAACCAGCAGGCAGCCTGCAGTACATGAAGATACGTTTGCGAGGATGTGAGAAGCAGAAAGAATGAAGGTCTGCCTGCAGAGCAGCCAGAGAGACTAAGAAGAAAGAAGATAGCCTCACAAGAAAATCTTGGCCAAAGCAGTGTAAACAGGCCAGCAGCAAAGTAACTCTTGTCAGGAGAACTTAATTCTTTCCTATATAATTATGCAATGAATATTACTTCATGAGGAAGAATAGAATTCTTGAGACTCTTCTACCTAAAATACTCATTTTCCTTCCCCCAGGTATTTCCACAGACAACCACAAATAGTTGGGGTTTTCTTGGTTGTTGGTTGTTTTTTGGGTTTTGTTTGTTTGGGTTTTATTTTTTCAGAGACAAAATAAATACTCTAATAAAATGCTTTAATGACTGAAGATATTGGAAGGAAGAAAACAAATGTACACTGTTTCAGGGAGTTTTAACGAAAAGGACCACTGGACCACTAAGTATGAAATCAGTTTCAAGTGATACTGAATTTCACAGTCACATCTATAGGAAGCTTTGCAATTCACATTTACTGAAGTATTTATCCAAATCCATCTTGCTTTGACATCAAGATCTGGAGAACCTACCACTTGCATCAATATTCTGTTTCAACACTTATTCATCTTCACAATCAAAGTCGCATGGTTTACTTTTAACCTGAAATTGTTTAAGCTTAAGTTTCAAGTCATTCATTCTTATTTTGAGTTTCTTGAACAGATAACACCTAATGGCTAAGCACCAGCTAATTTCTTCCCAGGCTGGCGTATGGGTGCACATGTGCAACCATGGAGTACTGGTCATAGTCCACAATCTTCTTTTTGATAAACTACTTCTCCCCTTTCTGTTACGTTAAGAACTCTCTAGCACTGAAAGCTTGCTTTTTTTTTTAAACTTCCTTATAACTTGTTTTTACCACCCTTCCTAAAATGTTGATACAATGTATGTAGCATCAAAAGATCGCCTTTTATCAGAGAATAAGATTAGATTTGTTTGATGTGACCTTTTTTTCCCCCCCTCCAGCTGACTTCATCACCTCCCTCACTAGCTTGCAGCAGCTTCCCATTATTTGGGTCAAGACTCTTAAGTAACAGCGTTGCTACTACCAAGGTACCCCATTTGTCATCTCCAGCTACTGTATCAGCTGCACACTTACATTTGCCTGGAATTCCCCCCATATTAAGAAATTCAAGAGCGGGCCACAGATCTTCCGTGCCAATTTGCCTGGGCTCCAGTTTACTCAGGTTTGCCAATTTAAAAATACTTATTAGATGTTGCTTAACAGTCACCTTGTTTATTAATGGCCCAGAAATTATGATGCAAGCACACATACACACCCTCCTCCAATACACAGAGCTGAAACATTTATTGTTGGCAGGAATGTAAAAATGTTCAGTCTTAACCATCTCCATCCACTGTACCCAAACCACAATTCCTTTTGTTTTCAAAGTACTTAAACAAATCTTAGCCTTTGGTCCTGTGAGCTCTGGATTTTTTTTCCCTTAGTGGCAAAGGAATAAAATTATTTAAAAAAAAAAAATTGCACAACTGACTGTTCTATGCATGCGTTCCTCCAGCAAGACTACTTCAAAACAAGGATTTTATCACTTGAAAAAACATAATAAAATTTTAACAGTAATAATAATTACAATAGAGTTTTAAGAATTAATCCTTACCTCCCAGTTTACTTAGTAAAACAGTTGGGGGGAAATCTAATGCTTCATATTGTTATCTACAAAACATAGCTGTCAACGTTATGAAAAAACAAAACCATGCATTTGTCATAACAGAAGTCATTTATTCATTAGCTTTCAATATTAGCTTATCAGTAACCAAACTGAAAAGAGTCAGTTATCTCAGACTCGTTCCTAGTAGTCGTGCGTATCTCGCAACTCAACACAATTGACTTCCTCTTAAAAAAAAATAATCAAGACGTTATTTGCTTATTATAAAAGTGATTTTCCTTCTTTTCTTGGAGGAGGCCCAACCCAGATCAAAGAACATACTCTCTGACAAACACTCATCCGTAACATAATCATTTTGCAGAAGCGTTCTTGCAGCATTTACATCCCCCTTTTGACTGCAGCCAATTTAAACTCGGTATCACTAAAGTGTGAACAGCTTTCAGCGCTGAAGTTGCCACACCACTCTGGCTTGTTATGCCTCTCTCAAAATCATTTGCCTTGTGATTGGCTGAATAGAACTCCTGAAATATAACGCTTTTCGGGGGTTTTTTGGTGGATTGGGGGTGGGGGGGGTGTGCACGCCTGTTTGTGGTTTGGTTTTTGTTTTGGGTTTTTTTAAGCAAAGATGGGCAAACTACTCCGTCATATAAACTCTCTGGGTTTGTTTATAACTTCCCATTTCAAGTATCACTAGTAATATCAACACTTAGGATTTTTTTTAATTTTTTTTTTTCTTAGCACTTATTCTCCACTTCTAGAAAGGACAGGTCCAAGTGACATCACTGATGTCCTTGCAATAACCCTATGTCCTAGGTTATTCCATATTTCCGCAGCCCTAAACTGAAACAAACTTTTTAAAGGTATATCAATGTCTCCACAAGAGGAAAAAAAAGCAGAGCTTAAACTTCTTCAAGCAATTCAACTGTATTTCAAGAACATACGTTTGTGCTCCTTAAATTTGACCTTCACTTAGCTTCTCAGATTTCTAATGCTCCTTTTGCAGCTACCAGATCACAATCATATTTGTGTTTAATTATGAACATGAATCAAACAGAGCTCCATTTTAATGCAGTTTGTTTTAAAAACAAAGGAAATTCAACTTAATATATGAGGGGTGTAAATGAGCAATTAACTATTGCATTTTACTATTGAGTATTTTAATGAAAAAAACTTGTTCTTTATTGAAGTTATAATTGAAATCCAGACTCAACTTCTGGGCAAAAATATACAAATCAAAAGCAACATAAAGCAAGCAGAGCATATCAATCTAACTACATTAATAAGTACTCAGTCTCATCACCATCAGGCAATGTAAGTGTAATAGTTTTTGAAAGATTTTGGAACTATGTTTTAAAATACTACAAGTCCTAGACTAAAGTCCAAGGCGCTCACATTTCTTAACCGGAACTGGTGAATTGGCAAGAATGCAAAGCAACTTCAAGTTCACTGAAGATGCTTGAGCCTTTATTGCTGAAGTGAGGCTTGAGTGGCTTGGAAATGCATTCTGTAGCCCAAAGTCTTCAAAAGAGAGAAATAAAGGTTTTGTAGATGGGGTGGTTTGGTGGGGTTTGGGTGTTTTAGATACCCTATGGTGGCTTATACAGTGGTTTTGACTCTTTAGGTGTTAACAACATGGGATTAATGGTCAATATCGTAATTCTTCAACACAGGTTCTTGGAGGGGGGTTTTGTTTGGGATTTTTTTGTTGCCGTTGTTTGGTTGGTTGAGGTTTTTTTTTTGTTTGTTTTGTTGTCCCCCGTCCCCCCCAGAAACCAGCACACACATTTGTAAAGGGCTTTTAAGACTGCCCTCCCTCAAAGCAGCAGCATCACTTAATTCCTAGTGGGACTGAAGGATGGCCACAACCTCTCATTCTCCTGAACGGACTGATCTGCCCTCAGTAGAGACTTCAACTCCTTGTGCAAATGAGAGAAATAGATGAATATTTTGGGCAGGTGCTGCAGAGAAAAGATTTGATGCTTCTGTTGTTAGCGACCTAGGTCTTCAATGTAGTGTCTGTCCTGGGAGCTTCCTGAATGACTTTTTCACAGCAAAGACAGAATTCTCTTTCAGTGTTGGACATAAAACAGGATTTAATTCTAAAACTTCTCAGTGAATATTCTGCACAAGACTTCTCTCTGCCAGGTTAGTTAAGTAGATTTAAATCAAATGAGACAAAAGATCTCTGAAACAGTTTACTTAAGGGATACTGCTTTGACTCAATTGTAACTGAACCAAGTATATTTATTTGTAGCCGTGTACTGGGTAAGCTTGTTTTCTGCTTGTTAAGAGTTTTAGGAAGAATCAAGTCTTTCTTTCACAGAGCTGAAATTCAACTTCCATGGGCAAACTCCATTATGAATTGTACAGTGCAATACACATCTTCATAACCATAGTGCTTCCGAATACCACAACAACTTCAGCTAAATGTTAATTCAATTAGCTGCAAGTTTCTGTAGGTATTTCTTCTCTTGTGCTCTTGCTAGTTTCAATTACATTTCTAAAAGAAACATAGTAAATATAGGGTGAACTAGCGAAGGCAAGCACAAATACACTGACTGTACAATATTTTAATGAAAATGTAGAAACATACATATAAAAGACAACAAGATAGGAAACACAAATTACTCCAAGAAGCTAATAAAAGCCTAACCTGACCTTGATATTTGCAGAGCCTGGGAAATCAGCAAAACGCCAACTCAGGTTCTAAGTGACCTTGTACAAAGTAAACAGCTAGTCCATGTGGTATTTCAAAATTGAAAACTAGAAGTAGAAAAAGGGAACAGCCTTCAACTCTTAGCACTTTTTGCCCACTATGAAACTAAGTTACTTCCTGCATATTTCCCCTCAGAAAAGCCATATGGAGTAAGACAGACATGTTTGCCGCTTTGATTGCTCCCCTTTTCAGACCAGCAGGAACTGGACAGGAACTCCAGGAGCTTCTCTTTAGGCAGACACAGGATGCAGTGGTTCAAGGCCCCTCAGATAGTTGTACCAGATTTCATTGATGAGAAACAGCCAGCCCCTTCTCCTAGAAGTCTTTATGTTAAAAAGAAGATAAAGCCTGATTTATAAAGGTAAGGCAGATTGCACATAAAATTAGTACAATCCTACACTGAAAAAGTAGAGCATTAGCTTGAGCAAATAAGAAACCAAAACAGTCACGCTGGGAAGCCACAACAGACACCTCCAAAAGCTGATCCTACCGAACCATACAGACTTTGCATAAACCCCAATTCCAACTGCACTGATTCTGCAGATGAATGCAGGACCTTCAGTCAGTCCAGAGGTCTTTGTCTTTGGCAGAGCAGGCTTTCCATAAAGGAGAAAGTTTTCTTGGCCTCTTAACAGCTCTCCAGCAGGAAAGACTGCTGATGCACAGCTGGATTACCAGAGGCTAAAGCTCCTGAGAAGAGATCTCACATGCAGTTTAAGCACTATAAACATTTAGTAGGACAAAGGATGCAAATACCATCCTGTGACTTGAAAAAAATCAGTTCCTTGAAAACTGAGCTGGGAGGAGACAGCAATGTCCATTTTTCTCAAAAACACAATCACAACAGCACTGGACTCAGACTGAACTGGAAGTCAGAGTATCTTAAAAGTTTAGTGATACTGGCAGGGAAAGATAATCCAGCGAGAATCACAAACTGGTCCTCAAGGCCCTAAGAGACTCGCTGGAAGAGGAGTATCAAGTTTCAAGCAGCTCTTATGCCCCCATCCTCTCAGTACCTCACCAGAAGTTTGTCACTTATCTCAGACTAGCACTCCAGTACACAGGGAAGAACTCACTAGCTCTCTTGAAAGGGCTATCTGGGAAGCTATAAACCAGATCTAGACAGAAATTCTCTGAAAGAGTAATTTAATTCACAAAGCATTCCAAAGATTATTGTATGTTTTTTGAATACAATCAGTGTAGCTAAAGAAAGCACGGCACATTAGAACTGTTTACATTTTTTCTCCAAGTTTCAAAGGACTACTAAGTGAGAAGGTGAACAGCATCTTATCAAGACTCAAGAATGGGCTAAGAGATAAGAAACAGTATTTATATAAATGACTGAATCTAATTGTGGCAGAAGGTTAGCGGTGCCACTCCGCAAGGGACCATACAGTTTCTTCCCCTCTCTAACCAGCTGTGTGTATATTCAGGATGCCGGCTGGTAGACCACATCTGGCTGGGGAAGGACATTTCTCTGTCCAGTTTGTTCTTCTAACACAAGGAAAACGTCTGCATTGACAGCGTAACCCAACATACGTTGGTCAGTCAGGTCAAAGCTCAGTTTCCTCAAGTTGCTGTGTGAGTCTCCTCAGCAAATGGAAAGTAAAGGAAAGATTGCATGGAACCATCAGACCTTCTAGTAAGGTGGTGTTTATGAAAACTACTTTAGCTCCCATGTTTTTGAATTGGGCATTTGTAAAAACATTCAATTAATCTTTAACCCACAGAATTATCCATACTCCTTGAAAAAACTAAGTTACTATTAATGAATACATACAGGCATTGAAGCATTTAATTAATAGCCTGGAAGGAGATGAACAGTAGGCAGTGATATCTTTAACAATATAGTATTTGTATTATCCAAGAGGAAACCAGGGTATTTCAGACAGATTCAACCAAGCGAGGTTGCTGGGCAGCGCAACAGCAGGCAAGGCTTGATGCACAAACGCCAATAAAATACGAAGGCAAACAGACTTGTTGCAGAAGGTTTGGGTTAGGCACTCCTTGAGGAAAGACTTCAGCTTCCCTGGAAGAGTTCAGTGGGGACCTCTGCTAAATCACAGCTTTAATCAACAAAATAAACATCGCTGACAAGACATTTGACTACAAGGAAGAGTAACTAATGCAAACAGTTGTTGTGTAATAGCAATGGCAAAGCCTCAGCCTGGAATACATTTTGCAGTATTGAAGCTACCACCTCTGAATAAAGACACTGAAAAGGCGTAGAGTTTAGAGTCCGACAGACCGATGGAGAGAAGAATTTTGTAAGAGACTTACAGAGCAACTGTTACCCACAAAGGGAGAAAGACAGATTATAAAAAGTACAATACAACAGTTATTGCAGGGAAGATACAGCGCGTGGCAAAATATACAAAAGAAAATATTTGATCATTTATAGAATTGTTTTATCGACACAAGGTATCTCAAAGCAAAGAACTTCAAACTTCTCTGAAAGAGACAACACCTTTATACAGACAAGAATGTCCAGAGCAATAAACAGGTAATACTGAAAGGAATTTCAAGTGTGATGTCCAGATCACATGCAAATTCCAGACCCTCCAGTAAAGCCATCTCCGCAGCTCCCTGCAGGCAATCTGATGAATATAACTGCTGCTTTCAGCTCCAAGGATGGCTTCAGGCACACACAGAATTCAAAGGACTACACTGTTTACATCTGCAAGAAGTGCCCCCAGTTGCATGTGTGTTTAGTAAAGGTCTTCCCTGCTTAAGTATTACAGTAGTTTCCCCTGAAGAAAGGACTGAAGCCAAATATTTTTTCCATTGCAGGAGTTTTCTAAAGAAGTGAGAGGCATCACAGCCCTCAAAAAAAGTACTCCTTCCCTAGGATCTCACAGCATCTTTCTCCCATTTGAAATACGGAACTACAGAGCAGCAAAGCAGTAGCAGCTATTCCCAAGCCTCAGGTGTTGGGTTTTTGGTTTTGTTTTTAACAGATCTACTCTATCTTGGGCAATGTCAAACGCCATCCAAGATATCATAAAATTTAAGAGCTTAGTATAGAATTTGAACAATTGAAGATTAATCTACAATTGTTGTGAGCAAACATCTGTGTTTACTTTAAGCTAACATGGTGGAGAAAAGAGTTTAATTTCATAACCACACTGGGAAGCATGTAGTGGAACTAATGGGCTTTTACAAGGGATTTTACAGCCCCCAAATACAAAACTCTGGGCTTTAAGAGACTTACGCGCGCCCTGATCCATTAAATGCTGCCCTAAATCACTCCCCACAAACTTACTGGGTAGAGAGGGCAGTCCTGACAGTGCTCTTCAGAGGCAGTAATACAAATGAACAGAACAAAATTCATTAAAAATTATTAGTGATGCACTAACAACAGACTGGCTTAATATGCGGTGGTAGGTGAAATCCCTGGGGACAGCAGCAGGACAGAGAAGCAACCAAAAGGAAATACACAGCACCAAGCTACTCTCCATTTTGCCCTTCTCTTTACCTCCTCTGGAAAATCCAGTGAATCAAGGAAATACCTAACAAGTAAAAAGATCTGCAAGGCAAAAATGTAACAGTTGGAGCCAAACCTTACAATAAAAGCTTCATATTCTCAAGCTATCTCAGCAATGCATCTTTAGTAATTATCCAAAGACAAATCACCTCATTCTCAGTACAAGGGGCAGAAACTGCCAGAAACAAGTCAGCTGCAGATAAAACAACTGTTACCTATTAGCCTGATCTCACAGCACACATCCACCAACCCAGCCTCACCAGAGTGGTCTAGCCTATTTTGTTTTAGTGCCAAACACATGCAAGATGTACTGAAAACTTAAAGACAGCTCCACATGAGATTATTTGGCACATTTGATTGCAAAGAGTATCTCCTGGCCTGGAAAGTCACCAAAGGCACAAGGGGAAGAGGCAGCACCGTGGCCTAAATTGGATGCTGTCATTGGATCAGTTCAGCTTTTAACACCTCAGGTGTTTTATTACAGCTACCCCCTAACCAAGGCTTGCTGTTGGGAAATGGAAAGCAGCACAAAACAAATGGGAGGTTGTGGTAGGTGTTCCAGAATCCATACAGGATAAAGAACTAACTAATGGTGTAACTTCCAATGCCTGTGAAGTCAATCTGCTCTGCACAACACTGGAATCAAGTACCACAAGAGAAACAAACAACATCCAGGATAAAGTTTGTTTATGTCTGATGCTTCAAATCATTTGTACACTCAAGCTTGGAGCTGCCAGGTCTGGAGCCTGCCACATGCTTCCTTGCTCCCTTTGTATCTGCCAGTTGAAACATGAAGGAAGAATCATAATCCCTCTCGGCCTCTTTCAGAGAGCTGTCTCTTGGAGATACTACTGTAGTGACAGCAAATCAACAGCCAACTTGCCAACTTTGGCGTAGATGGATCTCAGCCAGCACCAACGAGGCTACTATGCTTTTTAATACAGTCTGGAAAGGCACCAGAAAGTCAACCATTGCTACACCACCGGGAGAGACGACTGCACTTCTCACAGGAGTCTGACCCAGTCTCCCTGTGCTAATACAAAGGTTAAGACTGCTCTGTGCATGTTATCTATCTGCATACCAACCAGAATCAGAAAAGAGCGCAACCCCAACAGCGCTCTCTGGCAGGTAATAATCAGTACTCTATAGAATGTAGCAAGGATGTATATACCATCATTTAGGAGACTGGCATGTTCAACATTTATGATGCCATGTCATCTAGTGTCAAGAGTTAGTTCCTCTACATTTCAAGCCTCTAAGTATTCCAGCAAGGCAGTATTTTTTGAACACTAAGTTAGCATGACTTGTTACTGTATACTTTGTGATACACAAGCTGAGGAAAGTGGTATTTGGCAAAGTAAGTTTTAAAAAACAAAATACCAGAGCATACGATCTTACATAAAAATGTTAAACATTAGCCTTTTGATGTTTATCCTCCCTTCTTAGCAAAGAAAAGTCTCGTCTGCCCAGAGTTTAAGGCTGGGATTTTCAAAGAAAAGCAAGGTAGGGAGCAAATATTACTCTAATTAAATAGGAATCGAACCCTTAACTCCCCTCTTTGAGAATTCCTGCCTAAAGCTCTGCAGAAAAAGTAACCCTTGTGCTAGTGTTTAAAAGCATATGACCAAGCTAACAGCTATTTTAATTAAAAAGCACGGTCCTGCTGCCTGAAGAGCTTTTCTGCTCAAGACAAACATTTGCTTCTTAAGCTACCTCCCAATGCTGGAGTTATTTGGTGGAGTCAGCTGTTAGCACACTGTGCTTCCCTTGAGACAAAGGTCTCCTAGATTTTAAAACATACAGTTCACTGGAGCCCCCTTTTCAGGGGAAAACAAAGCCTAAATAAATACAACTGCCATGGGAGTCTCGCCTTCCCAGCCACAGGGGTAGAAATAATGAAAGGAGGCAAGCAGGCCAAGCCTGCAACTGAAGTGCTATAATGTAGGTCTTCTAAAACCCACTTGAGCATGGACATAGTGTGTCCCCCAAACCCAGAGACTCATCCCACAACTCCTGATGCAGCACTTAAGTCCTTTGCATGGTTTGCTCCTGAACTCAATGGAGGATACAAATCTTAATCTCTGCTGTGCGCCACTCCCGAAAGGTGATTTGCGCCAAACAAATTCATTATGATCCTCTGAAACACTGCAAACTTCCCACAGCGAAGTAGGAGTCCTTCTCAGCCAAGAAAAACAAAAGCATTTTATATTGTTAATCACTTTAGTATCCGAATTCTCAAGTCATCTTTCTTAACACAAAGCTGCGTAGGTTAGATCAACAGAGTAAACAGGTGCATTTTAAACAAAGTCTTGTTTCTTTGTATGAATTGTAGTCTGGAACGACTGAGCAGCCTTTAAATCCTCAGATGGTTTCACCATGTCCTGTGGAAGGACACCCTAGCCTTCCACGTGACTTTACAGCCCTGGACTGCCATCACTTCCTCTGAGACCACTCTGTGAATTTTAATTCCTGATCCCAGACAA
>NW_008824411.1:4741799-4742372 GCF_000699105.1 Pygoscelis adeliae | reverse complement strand
AGCTGGACAGGATTTTTTACTAGATTAGTGAGTTAAAGTGGCATACTCCAACAAATACCAGAGCCAGCTCGGGGAAGGGAGGCTGGGAGCAGGCAGAGAAGGCAAAGACAGCTTCCTTCTCAGACCACAGTGAGCCTATCAGGCTGGTTTAATTGTTGGAGAACAGCAGCATAAAGCAGGGTCTTCACATGGCACAGACATTAGCCAGGATTTTTGGCTAATCTTGACTCAAATCACACTTAAAACACACCAAATTCTCTGGCCTGCCATGCACAGAGGAATAGACTTCAGTCTTTCACAAAAGCATCCTTATCTATTTCCAAGAAAAGGTGAGCTTGGTTAAACATCTGCAACACCATGCCTTGAAAGGACCCAACAACCTGGTTCTGAAAAAGGATTTGGCCTGGGACAAGATAAAAGTCATCCTTAAACAACAACAAAAAAATCAGTTAACATTCAGCAACCGGAAAGATCTGGGGCAGTTTCACCAAAACACATCCAAGATTGTCTTGCCAGTTACAAATTTATGAGGTTGACAATCATTTAACCATATGAAATATGAGAACTTTGAAG
>NW_008824411.1:4731811-4741777 GCF_000699105.1 Pygoscelis adeliae | reverse complement strand
TTTCTCCACATTGTTTCTGAAAGACAAGTTTTTATCTTTCTGGAAAAAGCAGTAAAGTGAGAAAGAGAAGGCATGCACTTCAACAAAAAAGGAGCAGTGAGCTCTGTTTGAGGAGTCAGAAATTAGACCAAAAGCAAACAGTCTCTCAAAAGCTAGATTCTAGTAGCAAGCAGAAAAAACATTTTTAAGAAAATGCACAGTTACATAGTTCAGCCTACCACCTGTCAGGGAATTACAAGAGGCAGATGGTTACCAAAAGGAATTGGGACAGATTCTGTTTCAGTAAAGGATGCTTCAATATTACTTTACACAAAACTATTCGGATGCAGTAGAGCTTCTTGATTTTTCTAGCAAGGAACAGGACTGGTTTCTCTATGCCGTGAAGCACAAACTATATTAACAAACATGCCAGATCATCATCCTCAGCACAAAGATTAAATAAAGACTAAAACTGCAAACAGACCAATTTAAATTTCTCCAAGATTACTCGACAAGTAAGTATTTGAAAGAAGAGACTGCAGAAGAACTGTTATGAAGACAGCACATCTACACTGTTAAGTATTTTTAGAAAGTTTAACATCCTTTCGGTTTTGGCTGACGTTTACTTACAAACATGTGTGTTTGGGACTTTTTTTTTTTTAAAAGCTGCACACAATGTCCTCTAACCTCAAGGTCTCATTGGAAGCTTTTGATTTCCTGAAGTGTTCACTCTCACAGTTCCACACTTAACGCTATAAGCATTTATCAGGACAGACCCTGAAGGAGTTGTTTGCTCAGCTCTCCCCTCTTCACTTACCTTAGAGGTGATTTATAATGTTATAAGCCATGTTTGTGCAAAGGATGGACCTGCACTTATACAACATTTCGTTATTGCTGAGTAATTTTTTATTGTAGTTTACTCCTGTCAGCATCAGCTGCAGTTTAATCTTGAAAAAAACCACCTCTCTCTCTAAACTATTCTAGCAGTCCTCCATCTATTTTGTGCCCTGCCTCAGCGTCACACCTCATGTCTCCAAGCTGAACGTGTACTGTTACCCTGCACTTTCTTGGTCTCTAATTGAAGATGCAGGAAAGGGATTGAAGTCCATTCAGAGAAACAAGCTTCTTTTAAGAAAACACTACTGAGATGACGGAGCAGGGTCACTGCTGGGCTGAGCTGCAGGACCACATTAGAACAAGAGGCATTCAGGTGACTCCATTCACTGTGGAGCTGGACAGGATTTTGGGGTGTCATGGGACATCACTTGCACACACTGTTATTGGGCAAAAAGAATACTACAGACACAATAAATGAATTCTTAAAGGCCAGCTGGCCAAGAGCTTTTCACTGCACAGGCTTTCAAGCAAAGCAACATACAGAAGGCCCCAAACACAGGCCTCCACTGCCGTTGTGAGCCTTCAGCCTCCACAGACACTCAGATCAGCAGCTACACTGCAGAGGAACGGCTATCACTAAGGCATCCTGTGGACGCACAGAGCTACTACCCTACATGTGACAAACATATGCCAATGTGAACACGCATAGCTACTTCTGAAGTTACTCACGTTTTAGTTTGAACACCGAAACCGGCACTGTTCATTTCAGGCAAGACAGTTCAGTTCCCCAAAGGCTCTAACGTTCATTGTTCAAACAGCCAAGCTGCTGTTTCCTAAACGGTGAGACCAGTTTTAGTTCCAAACTGACCTGATTCTTGAAGTCTGGAAAGTCAGTGGCCTTAAGAAGCCATCATCTAAAACCACTGCTGCGCTGATAACCTTAACTTCACCATAAACAAAGGAAATTCTCAGAAAGCCCATTCCATTAAATTGTTTTAGAAAGCCATGAGAACATAAGGCTTGAGGAGTTCCTCTCTCTTTCCAGGGTTTCACCAAAGGGAAGCGTCCTTCATGCACGTGAGGTTTTCTGGAGAGACTGTTCGCACAGAAGACAGATGGCGCAAGACTAGGCCACAACACAGGCCTAACGATTTTTCCCCAATGCTGGTCAGTCAGAGCCGATAAGAGGTTCAGAGAGGGAACCACCACAACTGCATTGCAAAGAACTTCAATGGTTAATCAGAGGGACAATCTACCACAAAACCAAACAGAATCACAGCCTATTACCACCAAAGTCTCTTCCAGGTGAGTTGCAGAAGTCATCCCTAGTTGACAGCAGATATCCACCCAAATCCTGTAAGCCAAGCTAAGTTTACAATGCCTGTACAAAGCAAAATAATCCCTTGTAGATTATATACTCACACTGTACACACTCATGATCCATCATATCCTCTATGCTTCAGGAATAAGCCTGAGATTAATTTACTACTGACAGACGCTAGAAGCCATAACAAGGTTTATAATTTCTGTGGCATGGAGCAAGATTTTAGGGGTCACTGAAGGGTTGTTGGCTCCACACCCAAGCTCTCTTCATGTTTTCCTTTGTAGGTTTCACTTTCTGCAGACTTTAAGGACATATAGACAGAGAAGCAGTACAGAAGCAAGGGTACTTGCTCATTAAGGAGAGGACTCATCTTCTCTTTGAAACTAGGTGTAAATATGAGCTATGCAAGCAGTGGTGCATTTCACTTCTGTGGTTTTAACTCCATTTAAGAATATATAATGTTTTAAAGTTAATGAGGGTTCTTAACTGACAGCCTCCTTCGCAGTTAATGACAACCAGTTTATAATGAGAATGATGCTCTCTGAGGAAAAAAGCCAGAACAACATGAAACCTCTGGTCTCTAGTAGTCAAACTCCTCACAGTACATTTGTCTGAACTACCAATCACTACAGACGTTCTGGTTTCAAACATAGTATTTTTGAGATACAGAGAAAAATGTGCTAAATGTTCTTCAGAACCTGAGGAGCTAGTTCAAGCTTACTTCCAAAACAAGTATCCCAATCTACTTTATGAAAGGAAAAATGCAAATTGGGTCCATACCTCAGTTTTCCATTTCTAGGGCTGTTTTTTCACCTATGATTTTGAAAGAAGGGCAAAACTGTACTCAGCTGAAAAAGTGTGCCAGCTAAGAATGACTAGTATGACTCAAAAAAAAACCCACCCCAAAACCGGAGGTATTTGTTTATTTTTGAGGTATGGAGACGTTTTGTGACTAAAGACGACACTGAATTTCCTGTAAGCTGCTTCCTTACATCATGCATAACACTTTCTCGAAATTCACACTTTTTCCCCCTACAGAGTAAAGCAGACTCATTTATGAAGCAAAAGTAGCTTTGCTAGTCAGAGAACTCCAGATAAAAATCAGTCACAGCAGGAAAATAATAGTAGCAAAAACATAAGCTTCCCATACATAACGCTTATTCTCTTTCCTCCCTTTCTCCCACCTATGTCTTCGTTCAGATTTGCCCTGATCTTCAGCAGCATTACCGTTATCTACACAGGGATTGTTACCCAGGTTAAAAATACCCTCAAGATGTATCAGCAAAGCACCATGAATGCACACACCTGTAATAGCGAAGCCATGCTTTGTACTTTTGTAAAACACATATCCCTCTTACAAAGTAATCGATACAAGCGGAAGTGCAACTCGTGACAGTCGCACTGCATTGCAGCTCAAGAATCACGGTACGTGTCTGTCAAACCCATGTGCACATAAGCCTGTAATACTGCCTGGTGCAATGGGAAATCGCCCTCCATTGTGGTGGCTTTGATGCAAACAATTTTCTTGTAAGGGTTCCAGTGACATCTGCCCCCCAGACTGCAGAACAAGTCACAGATGTGAGCTGCATTGAGCCATATACAGCTCCAGTTGTACACTGGGCGAAAGCCAGAAGTCCTGCATTTCATTCCCGTAAAGTATGCCCAGCCCATACAGGAATGTTTTCCATAGTACGTACCTGTCCATTGTGGTGGGCAGCGGCAATTGTACGTGTTCACACCATCCACGCATATACCCCCATTTTGGCAGTTGTGATTGGGGCAGTCATCAACGTTGTGCCCACAGACACTTCCCTCGAAACCTGGACAAAGCAGAAACACATCACACTGAAATGGGCTTCCAGCCTCTTTTGAAGAGAATTCATCCTTCTTTTTTTCCTAAATACTTGCCCTGTTAACCTAATCCTGATGAACCTCAGTGTAACACGCTGACCAGAGACTTCACTGAATGACTTTGCTGATAGCATGCAGGTCAGATTACACAGTTAGAACACTACTACCATGGGTAGATGGCCAAATACGGTTTCACCACCAAAAAGACAAGGGTATTTTTTCTTTAAGTGACTAATGAGAACTGTCATTCAAAGCAAACAAAGTGAAGACCAAGGGATTTAGTTTACTATGAGGTAAACTCATCACTGCCCACCACCCAGGACAAGTTTTTCCCGTGGCAAAAAAGTACCTGGCATTCATTTCATCAATACCTCAGCATAGTTCATATGCCTTGGCTACGTCAAAGAAAGATGTTCTATACTTTGAAAATGAGCTTCCGAATTCCTGATTTGGCCCTCTTCAGTGTTAGACAAGTCAGTCAATCAACAAATCAACCACCACCCAAGTGATGCTTATACACTAAGCCCTGACTGAAAAGCAGAAGAAACCAGACACCCTTCCCCAATGAAAATTAAGGCTCCACAACAAACATAGCCACACTGGCAAAATATCCTTGCTAGATCTCCCTCTCCTTTCAGATAAGAAGTGGGGACATTAGGGAAGGGAGTCATCAATAATCCATCTTCCCCTTGATTTCCGCTGCTGATTTACTTCATGCTTCATTAAATAAACCTGACATTTCTGCTGGATGAGAGAGTTATATATCAAAGCACAAGTGGACGTATGATAATGTGGACAAAGTAAATGATTCCAGAGAACACGCGCTAATTTAAAACATCAGCTCTGCCTCTTCACTGCTTTGGAATGTAACACTAACATGACACAGTCCTCTCATCCAAAATTATGCTTTAACCCCTCTACTTTTGATGCCCTGCTCCAGATGCTTCCATAACATCTGTGTCAAGTCACATAGACCCTGTAAGCAACATCTGATGTAAGCAACATCACAGCAGATCGTGCTGTATGGCAGATGAGACAGACTGTAAAGTTCTGAAGCAGCTTCTCCGGACTATCACTACTTTCAAGAGACTTGAGATGATTCGTATGCATTCCTGTTGAACTTCTCCAATACTACAGGTAAGAGTCAGAACCGAAGAGGAGTGCTGTTGCTAAGCTGTATCAAGTGCATTAGCATCCATTAGCAAAGAACAGACTCAACAGTAAAAAAAAAAAAAAAGACACATTATTACCCTCTCCCTTCAAAGCCTTTCCCACCTTCATCCAAGATCCTGTAAATTTCATGGCAGTACAGAAGATTAAAAAGAAGAGGAAATATACCATGGTTAGTCTGCATCCTAATCATCACAGCAACGCCTTCCTGGCAAAGGCACTGGAGGAACAACTACCAAGGAATACAATTAGTATCAGATCACTATATTTAAAACTGTATAAAGCTGCCACGCATGACCAAAGGCCCAGCTGTAAAACACAGGGGTGTCCTATCAGATTGCTTTTCAGCTTGAGGAGAATCATCCCACTGACCACAGATTGCACTCATGCCAGCAATGTGATCAGCATGGAAATGCACCCAGAACCACAAACTCGAAAGGTTTAAGTTCCTATCCTTTCAGCTCAGACAATATGAAGACCTACCCTACTTTCTAGTAAACAAATTCCTGACAGCAGGCATTTATTTAAAAATATCTCACTGTACTGCACACAAATTTGAAGTGGCCCAATGATTTTGAGTAATAACAAAGCATGGAAGTCACCCCAATACTAAAACCTCACCATGCCATTGTACATTTTCACATTTCAACCACCTAAGAGCTGGTCCTCAAGCATCTCATGCAAATGTAGAAAACCATTAATCCCACACTAAAAGCTGGAGGATACCACTAGTGACAATAGAATAGAAACAAAAAAGAGCTTACAAAAAAAAAAAGCGATGTAGTAAAAGGTTCAAGAGAAACGACACACAGCCAAGTGTGCTCAGTCAAAAGACATCTCCAAGGGAAAGGGAATCAGGAGGGATTGAAATGGTGAAGACAACACTATTTTGAGCGCACAGCTGAAGAAAACACAAGTTTCCTTTTCGGTAACTTCCCAACTCCCTAATTCCCTTTAAATTTGTCTTACTCTGAAGAACAACTTTGGCTTAGTTTCAGAACATCTAAAAGCTGTAGAGGCATGATTTCTGTGTCCTCTTCAAGTCGAACTTACACCGCCATATCGTGATCTGATTAATGCGTAAATAAAACTGTCCTAGTGAAGTTTAGCTTTCACTCGTAAAACCAGTTCTTTAGAGTCATGGTTGTTTGGGCCAACGCACCTACGTTTGAGCACGACAAGCGTGAAGTTGCTCTGAGACACATGAGCTTTTCTTAAGCCGGGTCCCAGGATCTGATTTTGCAGTTACATAACCTGACTCTTTTCCAGAAAGCCAGAGTTTTCACTGTTTTGATGTATTTGGACACCTGACGCTGTTTCCTGTTCCCCCCTGTGCTGGGACTCACATGTTGTCCTTTGCTTTCTCCCTCCAGGAGAACAGTTTGCAATACATATCCTGACTTTTGCTCCGTATCTCCAAGCATGGCAAACTAAGGAATGAGAACCTCAAGGGGATAAGTGTTCCCACTGCTAACAGCATGCTGTTCCTCCTCTAGTACACAGAGGTATACAGGCAGATAACTACTCCTATGTCATCTAAAATCTCCAGCCCATTCCAGGGTGCTATATCCAATGCCCTCCAAATCTTAACCCTCAGCCTTATTTCAACCTGTAAATGACGCCTCAGACTTTCTGCAGGTCCAATTATGCACGGAGGCAGGAAATTATACCCAAATGAAAATATCAAGTTATTGCCAGATTTAGGGCCTGCTGACAAGAAGTTAGGGATCTCGACACAGAGTGCTAGAACTGACCTGCATCATTTTAACACAGAAGTAAGTTTCTGCATACCAGGTGCCCAACAGCAGTTGCCTGCATGCAACTCCGACAGTTCAGCTTCTTGAAATAAACGTAAGACGGGCTACTCGACGTAAGAGAACCAGCTCACCCGGAGCAGGGAGGCATGCACACCATCCGGTACCCCAAGACTGCCGCCATGCAGAACCTCACACCCCACAGGAAGCAGCTCATCTCTAAATCCCAGCAAGCAGGGTCTTCCCCACCGCAGGAAATTCAGTATGTCTGCTAGACCCCATTCATGATGCTCACTGCGCGGGGCAGTGTGACGCTCCGCTACAAACCGGCGTGAGGTTACTTCCTCTTCCCAGGAAGTGTTCCAGCTCTCATAAACAGCCTGCTTCAGCCTGACAGATCGTTTCCTGAACAAGCCCTTGGAATTCCCTAGGGTCCTTATCTTAGTTAATGGGTAATTATTTTGATGGATAACAATGAATAATCACTTTCCCAGCTAAGAACTTCCTCTATTGACTTGTTTAACATTCCATTAAAGGTTAGTTGCCAAATGAACTCCTTTTTTGTCAAATATTTATAACCACGAGCTCATTCTTATATTTAAAGGAATTGCTAATGCTTCAGGTTAAGTCTCTTTCACAGGTTTGTTTTTTTTACTACAACTGTTATGATTGACCTAACATGCTCACTTGTCTACAATCTTGTTTTTACCTAAATCAACAAAGCCCAGAGGAAAAATGATTATGCTAGATAGATAAGAAAATAAGAAGTTACCTTTCATACAGATGTAATACTGACAGTATATATAACTCTTCACTTACACTTGCCACCAAATGCTGACTTCTTCTAACACACATGACTACATGAATTACCTAATGCAAGATTTGTTTGTGTAAATCCACAAGTGAAATGGGAACTTGAGAATTTAAAATAGCAGCTTGACTACACTGTACATAAACAGTACTTGCACTACTGTAGAAAAAGCTGCTGTGACGTGTAACTCCAGGTTGTAGGTTTTTTTTCCCCCATTTTCAAGCTCTCGTTCTCATGCATCTGTATTTACAAAAAATGAAATTCATTCAAAAGTCAAGAAGAAAACATCTACAGGAAACAAGAACCCATTTCAGGGCCCGTCCAGGAGTAACCTAATTATGCCTAAATTGCTGCTTGGGCACAATCAGTTTCTTCAGAGCAGTTTCACAGGTCACAAGATGCAAAATCATACCAAAAACCATTCCAGCTGTGCTGGTTTTGGCTGGGATAGAGTTAATTTTCTTTATAGTAGCTAGTATGGGGCCATGCTTTGGATTTGTGCTGGAAACAGTGTTGATAACACAGGGATGTTTTCATTATTGCTGAGCAGTGCCTTCACAGAGTCAAGGCCTTTTCTGCTTCTCACCCCACCCCACCTGCGAGGATGCTGGGGGTGCACAAGAAGGTGGGGGGGGACCCAGCCGGGACAGCTGACCCAAACTGGCCAAAGGGACATTCCATACCATGTGATGTCATGCTCAGCATATAATGCTGGGGGAAGAAGAAGAAAGGGGGGGACGTTTGGAGTGATGGTGTTTGTCTTCCCAAGTAACCGTTACGCGTGATGGAGCCCTGCTTTCCTGGAGATGGCTGAACACCTGCCTGCCCATGGGAAGCAGTGAATGAATTCCTGGTTTTGCTTTGCTTGCGTGCGCGGCTTTTGCTTTACCTACTAAACTGTCTTTATCTCAACCCACGAGTTTTCTCACTTTTACTCTTCTGATCCTCTCCCCCATCCCACCAGTGGGAGCGAGCGAGCGGCTGTGTGGTGCTTAGTTACCAGCTGGGTTTAAACCACGACACCAGCAGTTCAAGATGTAACCGCCTCCTGCCTCTACGGCCATAGCACTGAGCCATGGTAACATCTTAAGGCCGTCCAGAAGGAAGGGCTAGAGCAATTCCATTTATAGTCACAATATCATCGGCATTGCTCCAATTCAGAGAGGGAGTCTAAAGAGGAATTTCTAGTCCATGATCTTGGCACTCTCTTCCAGATGAGAAGGCCTTGTTCACATCTTCCCTGGGCGTGACAGGCCACCATTTCTCTTCTCTTTCCGTTGACCTTTCCTTCCCAGACAGAACCTTTTCTAACACTTCAGAAATTTTGCTCTGCATGCTTCACTAAGGGGGAAGAAATGGCTGGGTGCCTTGCCTTTATCAAAGAATTTAATGTAAGCATTTTGGCCTCTCCAACCTCT
Organism: Pygoscelis adeliae; assembly: GCF_000699105.1. Classification (NCBI taxonomy): domain Eukaryota; kingdom Metazoa; phylum Chordata; class Aves; order Sphenisciformes; family Spheniscidae; genus Pygoscelis; species Pygoscelis adeliae. The sequence continues at coordinate 4,732,633 of NW_008824411.1, read as the reverse complement.
CCCTTTTTTTGCTGTTTTTTAAATGACTAGTTTTAAAAAAATCAAGCTAGCAAAACAAGATGGCCAACTTAAACAAATACAGGAAATACAGAAGTGAAGGCTCTCAAAGCCGCATTAACTCACCCCCACTACACACGTTGTGTAACAAGTCCAAAAAAGCAGCTAATAATCCAAAACGTGTGTGAGCAGTGTGGGTGTGTAACTGTTACTATAGTAATCTCATTTTCATTTCCTGACCATAGTTTAGCCAGCCCACATGCTTGTCTAAGGGAAAATGTGCTCCTACCCAGTCTCGTACCCCTGTAAGAGAATCATGAAAGCAAACTGTCTTATCAGCTTTACAGGATCAAGTCCTTCAAACTTCATCTTCCTCTTCTCTTACCCCCCACCACACTGCTTCTGCATGATATCTTAAACTCCTTGAACTGGCTAAACAGATCTGACTTTAAGAAAATTCTGAATTTCTGATCAAGCCTGTTAATCCAGAGATACTTAGTTTACAATTTCATTTTAAAAAGATGCAAAGCAGAAAAGCAATAAATTCCCTGAGAGCAACTGTTAGTTAAAATATGGCATTTTCCAAGACCCTGTATGTTCAAGCACTGTTTCTTCAAGCATAGTTAGAAATGGTTGCTTTCACAGAAAAATAAAGATGAGACATCCTTCTATTTTAAGATCGACTTTACTAAGTTCTTCAAAGTCACATGCTTGCTCAGACAACCCAGAAAGTTGTTGTGCAGGCACTAGCTAAGGTTGGCAATGTACATTTAAGGTCATTGGAGCCAACACTTCAAGACAAAGGTGTCCAAAAAGAGAGCATTT
>NW_008824411.1:4709764-4731790 GCF_000699105.1 Pygoscelis adeliae | reverse complement strand
TGTGACTCCAGATGATCCTCATGAGAACGCAGTCACTCTACATTCATCCTAAACAGTAAATGGCAGCTACATCTTTCACATGAATAACAACAGAGAAATGCTTAAGGGAAGAGAGTTTACTTTTCTAGATTACCACACACCAAGAGTTCATGTGCCAAACTGCAATACACTTAAGTAGGAAGTCTCGTCAAAAGCATTTCCAAACAATCAGTTTCCCATGGACTGAATTACTCAGTAAAAATTATCAGCCTAAAAAAACCCTGATATGACTAGTACTGCCCTGTGGTCAGTATGACAAGTGGATGGGGAGGAGCAGGACAGGATGAGACCACCAGGGTCCCAACCAGGTGACATATGGTCATTTGTAGAGACGGGTGCCTTGGTGATTGGAGCCCAGCTTGACACACAAAACCAATGCAGCCCATGATCCTGAGTAAGCACGTCACCCCTGCTGTGGATGAATTGAGGGCAGCTAAAAGCATCTGAAAACAAGCAAGCATAATTTATCTGGAGGTATTACAGGACAAAAAGGGTGTGGTGAGTTGGAAATGACATCTCGTAAGATCTGGAGGAACCGGAGGAGAAAAAGGAAGGGAACAGAACCTAATATGTTTTAGGGGTAAAGACTGAGAAGGAGACACACATGTTCATCTTCATTCAAGCACTGAAGTTAACTATGGCCTTTATTGACACAAAACTAAGTATTTGTAGAGGTTTACATTTATGGAATTTCGCATTCCAAATGGGCATTAGGAGATACCACCCTAATCTCCTGGAATCTACCTCACAGTTCTTACCTATTTGATCCTCTGCCTCTAATTGGGCGACGAAGAAATCTGTCATTTCTAGCCTTCTTCCCTTTTCTTCCCTTCCATATTATTAAATCCTGACACTCAGAAATTAACATCCTAGCAGAGCTTCCTGCCTTGCTGAGATTTCTCCCTTCAACCTTACATTACACAAATATCACACAGAAACTCCAAGAGAAGTTTTCAGAAGAACAGACAGGAATGCAGCGACAAGACTACAAAACCAAGCACTTTGAAGAAGCGTCATTTACCTGGCAGACAGTTGCACTCAAAGGTGAAGTCACTTGTTTGATGACAAGTTCCTCCATTCATACAGGGTGATGGGGAACACGGCACATATACGCTCTCACAGCGATGCCCTGTATAGCCTGGCTTGCAGTGGCATCGGTATGAACCGGGCAAGTTGACACAGGTCCCACCATGTTGACAAAGGCCTGGTGTGGCACATTCATTCACATCTATCTCACACTTCTGGCCAGTGTAGCCAGACAGACAGATGCAGGAGAACTTATTTCCAGATACAGTACATGTACTTCCATTGGCACAAGGTTGAGATGTACAGGCATCAATCCACTGGCAATCCTTTCCTGTAGGATCAAGACAGAGCAGTCCATTAATAAAAAGTTATTTCTGTGGAAAACAGTATTGCCTTCACGCTACCTCAAAATGATTGGTGTACTAGATCTTAAAATTATTGAAGGAAAATTTGTCTGCATTTTACAGTATTATATTTGAAACAAAAATCAATTTGTGGTTACAGTACAAAGTAATTTTATTTACAGGGTAGCAGCAAGATACAGAATGTTGTGATTTATAAAAATAACCCATGACCTGAATCACACTACACACTGACAGTCACTCTTCTTCTACATCCCCTTCAAGAATGAAAGGAGTGAGTTTCCATGCTTCCCCTCAGGCACCCAATTACAGTTTTCCCATAGAAAGATTTTGATGGCCAAATTTACTTCATTTTTTCTAGAAGGTGCACGCTGAATTCAAAGTGTAACAGCCATTCCAGAGTAGCTTCTGCACTCAGTTTTCCCATGTGGACAACCCCACAAGATCAAAATGTCTTTCTGCTTACGTGTAAAGGGTAGGGAGTTTGATTCCCTATCCCCCTTTGCTTTTTTTGGTCATGAAGTCATTTAGACTTCTTCTCATTTCCTGTGCTGGAGCTAGTGAATTTGAGAGCATATTACGACTGCCCCAGAACATTCCAGAATGAAGTCATTCACAAAGGAGGGAGTGTGGAAGTACAAATGCAGAACCCCACCTGTGTAACCTGGAGGACAGACACACTCGTATGTTTCCTGGCTGTGGGGATGACAAGTTCCTCCATTCAGGCAGGGCTGGGACACGTAGCAGAGGTGCGATTCAGAGTATTGACAATCCTCTCCCGTGAACCCTGGAGCACATTTGCAGGTAGCCTTTCCTATCAGAGACGTAGTTTCACAAGTTCCCCCGTTCTTACAGGTATTGCTTTCACAGGGGTTTCTGTATTGACAGTAGTCTCCAAGAAAGCCTTCTCGACACCTGCAACAGAAAAGAAATTACTTGCAGCACATTCACCTGAAGCCTTTCTGCCCTGGGAAGATACCAGGAATGAAGTCCTATGACCACAGAAAGTCTTGGAATTTGCCATAGTTAATGGTAACACTAACAGACCTAAATGCTAACGTCATAGATATAACAGGGCCTTCCTCTGGGATTATCCCAAATGAGACCACTGAAAACTTAAGTTCAAATTGTGAAATCACTCGTTACAAAATAAATAAATAAATAGTGCATACAATCAGAGTTACATCAAATGCAGGAACTTACTCTTGCACTTCCCTTCAAAACTTCAGTAAAAGCCTAAGTGTTAAAGAACTGCTGAGTAACAATTAATTCCTTGCACCTACTTCCATTCTAACAAACATCTTTTTTTAGAAAAAAATCAAGCAGTTTCAGTAATAGGTATTAACACCACGTATTATCCATCTTCCAAAATATTTATAAACCTTGTACAAATGCAATGTCTTATGGCCTGAAGATCTGTAGCAGATCTTTCTCCACAATACTCCCGTGAGACAGGAATATACTGTTATCCTCATGTTGATAAGTACATCTGGGACTGACACGCTGAAGTCTGCACTCAGCTAGCAGCACAAGCCCTGAAGTCAGGTCTCCCACGCCCCTGGCTAGCACCCTAACGACAAGGTCATTGTTCCTCTGTCTCCCACAGAAAAACAAGTACACACACACACTATCTGCAACTAGGGTAATATTTTATACAAAGATCTGCAATTGCAGAATAATTGCAGTTATTTCTCTCTAACCTAAACTTATGTCAGTACAGTCTGACTATACTTGTCAGCTGTAATCCATCTTTTAACTGGCCTTTGTACTACAAATTTTCCATTTAACTTCCAGCGATACAGGACCCAGGCAAGCAAGCCTGCAAACCCCACCTTTGTGTCACCCATGGTTCCATTTGCTTCTTTCAGGTAGCAGAAAGCTGCAAGATTATATGCTGGATAAAAATAACACCTAACATACAAAACAGGACTGACCACTTGCAGTTTTTTCTATAGTGCACAGCTGCATGCTTTAACTGGTTAGTAACCCAAGATACTCACAGCCTTAGAGGGCATGTATTTCACTGCAAAAAATTCAGAGGTGAACATTAGATGCACTTTGTTCCAGTACAGGATAGGTGCAACTATTAAATCAATGAGTTACTCAAATGCAAAGGGAGGAGATTCCAGCTGCAAGAAATACAAAGCATCTAGCTAGCCCCAAGACAAGAATGTAACAGTAAAGAGACTGCCTTTTCCTTATGTATTTAAAAGTGTATGGTGGATTAAAAAAAAAAAACCAACAACAAAAAAAACCCACCACCTGACTGGACAGGCCTTTAAGTTTAGTTTTAAAAAAAAAATCAAAGAACAGTCATGAAGCTGTGTTTTTAACAGAATACTACAGGGATCTGCCTTTGTTGCTACGCTATTCAACACTTCTATCAATGAATAACAACAGAAAACATCAATGCTGGTCAAACATGTAGTAAGAGAGAAGACAAGTTCTTCATAGAGAGTAGTAACACGAACTGCTTAAGAAGGCAGTCAGCACGCAAAGTGTACTTTAAGCACTGAGAAGTCATACATCTAGACACAAAAACATATAAAGCATCCTCCCCAAAACAGGAGACTGATCTGAGAAAGACATACTTGCTCTGGGGGTTCCTAAGAGTCAGCTGAACATGAATTCCTAGCGTGACAGTTTGGCCAGGAATACTTTAGTTGTACAAACAGCAATTATCAAGTAGGAGTAAATGAGATTATGCTACACCTGATACTTGCATGGCACAACCATTACTAGACCATTACATCAGTTCTGGTGTCTGCTCTTTAAGAAGGAAGAACTGAAATGAATTCAAAGAAGCCAACAGTAATGATTAATAGAAAACTCTTGACACAATGAAAAGCTCAGGTGGCTCAGTCTATTTATCAAAGGGAAAGGAGAAGGCGACAGTTAATCAAAAGCTCCAAGTACCCACAAAGAAACTTGGATTTAACAATAATTCCCAATCTAGAAGGTACAGGGATAACAGGACTGAGCAGCTACAAGTTCAAGCTATATAAATTAAGATTAGAAATAGGGTAATATCTTTATCATCAGACACAGACTTATACAGAGTCTCTCTCAGCAGTGGAGAGAAACAACTGGAACAACGCATTTAAGGTTGCAGTGGAATTTCTCCATCACTCATGCTTGTTTAAAAGAACACCAGGATTGGCTGTTCCAGAAAGAGTATGCACGCTAGTTCAAACACAGCTATTCAGAGAGGTTATTATCCGAGTTACACAAGGGGTCATTACTAGATGACCACAACTGTTTTTTCTCATGTTAAAATTTACTAACTAGCTTTAGCCTTATGTCTAAAGCAGGAAAGTCATATAATAGATGTGCATAGTGGTAATTTACCATTCCCCACACCCAAATCAGGCTCCCTTCACCATACCTTAATACTTTCAACTTCGTACCCAAGAAGAGACATGAAAGAAGAGTTTTTGCAGGGCAAGGCAGGATTAATAAAGTTACAGAAAGCAAATCCTGGGACAATACCATTTGCAGAATATCCTCTGCCTCTTGTGCCATCCCCGGTGTAACAGCTGAAGGCTGTCAGTCAGCATGAGCTGTTGCCACGTCACACGAGAGGCAATCTTTGGGTATTCTGGGCCTAAACCATGGCAGTTCTTTAGGGCTCCTTTAACATCCCAAATCCTTCCTCGATACGGATTAGAAATCAGTCCAAACGCCAGCGGGCTACAGCACGGCTTTGTAGGAGCTCAGTCACATCGAAATCTGGCACCCAGCAAAGACGGCTGTGCCAGAAACTGGAAGACTGCTCGACTCCCACGGCATTCAAGCCTGCACACGGTGCACTGGCTAGCTCTGCTCAGAGACCGTCTGGATAACTACAATTAAATCATGTTTCTGGGCATCTATATGCAGCTGATGAATGTGTAAAGTCAAATTGAACTGCAGTCCCGGGAGGCTTACAAGACTTCATTATAGGGATTTCTTCTGGTTTCACCACCACCAGTGATGGGGGGGGTTCGGCAGCTCAGCCGTCTTCAGTGTCAGCAGTACACCAAGCTCCTCAGACTAACAGCAGCAGACACAGGCCATGCACTTGTAGTTCTCTTTATCATGAAAGAAAGAGCAACAGACCAGAATTTCACAGAAGCCCACCTAGGGCATCTCATCAGGCAAACAAGAGGCCCTCCAACGCCACCCACCACTCCACAAATACAAAATAAACCAAAACACACCTAAAACATAAGTCCTAAAGTGCTTTTTCATTGAAAGGCTGTAAAACAAACCAGAAAGTCTAGAGGAACATCTCATGTTTTGTCCACAAGCAAATAAACCACCAAAATACGCCTTCTCTCCCACCCACCCCCTACCACACAGGGATACTGGAAGGTGCATTTAGCTATTGCCCCTAGGTAAAAGGGAGGAGGGAGCCTAAACACTGATTTAGAGTATTGCTGGTATGATTTAAAAGGAAAGCTGAGACCTGTGCTCTAAGACGACACTCGCAACCATCACCCACAAACGGCCCAGCGTTTTGTACACAAATGTTCTGGTAAAAAATTGAAGAGCGCTCCAAGACCAGGCTTGTTCCAGTATCTTCTGAAGCTAATCAGAAAAACACGAGGGAGCACTCCAGCCAGGAACAGCAAAAGCTCTTTTAACTTTAGCTCTTTATATTTGGAAGGACAAAGCCTTACAGAATATGCCAGAGGGAACGTGCCTGCCTGTGGAAAGATGGTAGGTCAGGTACACACGGCCCTTCTACCCACCATTTTGTTCTCCTCCTGGAGAAGTGCTTGGTCACAGAGTTATGCAATTTTCCCCTCCAGCAATTCAGTGCAATCATTTTTGAATGTTAAAGAACAAAAATCCTACAGTCCAGATTTTCAACCATGTCTCCTGTCATCAACTTTTCTAGGCACAAACACTAGTAATTTAGTTCTAAATGTTGGTGTAGACAAAACTGCAAATATTTGCCCCTGATTCATGTTGGGCACAGCATTGTTTCTCTAAAAATAGAGGCAAACACTGAAAAAGCGTGGTTTAAGTCCAGACTTCTTTAAAGGATATGATTATCCTCATCAGCAGCTCCAGCTTCCCACCATCCCTGCTTTGCTCTCATCCCAACCTACTCTTTCAAGTTCTCTTTAGGAGAACAAAAAAAAAAAAAGCCACTTGTCTACAGAGCAGCTTAAAATTGTAGCAGCTTGTGTCAGCTCCAAATGACATGGTCAGCACAGGAAACCAAATCTTTTCCAAATAAAAGCCACTGTTTTTCCTCAGTTTTCCATCTAACACTCAGAAACAGAAAGATGAAGTTCGTTCTGGCACTTTCTAGAAGCACATGAGGTCTCTTAACCTACTTCAACAGGAATTTAATCTTTTAAGAACAAATTTCACATGCAACTTAATTCAAATCATGATTTCTGAAAGCTAGAGAGTTTGAAATGGGAAAATGTCCTGTGGGCTGCATCAGCTATGCAGCTGCTTCTAATTAAAGCTTCTCCTTTACTCTCTCTGGGCTACTTTCCAGCACAAATACTTTAGTCAGAGCTCAGCCCATTTTTATTTTTTTTCCCCTTCTCCTCCTTTTCAGCTCCAGCCTGCATTTGCCTTAGCTCAGGCTCTCATGGAGCTAAACAAGAGACGTAAAACCAAAATGAAGGTATTTATCCAAATCTGAAGTATCCACAAATCCACAGAGCTGCATTGACTCTAACAACCTAACGCTACAAAGTGAAAGTAGAAGACTCACAAAAGCTGCATTTTTGGCTCTTCTGCCACAAAACTACATTGAAGTTACCTCCCAATACTTAGTTCTCTCTTGCTTTCAAAAGATTTCTGGAAAATACGTCTGGTCTGTCGGAAAAACCTCCTCATCTGCCATACTACATTTGCTTGGGCACATTCATAGGACAGTCTCTTCAAATGCACCTTATAGACTGTTTTAACCAGTCTTCCAGATGTTTGATTTTCATGGGAGTTTCCTCTTCAGGCCCAGTGATATCATCTGGAGATGCACAGAAGGAAGCAGATGGTTTTAATTTAAAACGCGAAGGGAAGAATTTCCTAGTAGTCTTGCTTCTCCCCCCCTCAACCCAACACTCCCTTCACTTTGATTGGAAGATGCTTCAACAGAGGAGGGGAAAAAAAACACAGTCTGATGACTAACGTGAGAAGGGTCTCAGCTATTCTGCTACAGATTTTAACCAGACTTCCCTCTGGCTCCCGGGTTCTGCCTCCCACACCTACACCTCCTCTCAGGAGGGAGAACAGGATTCTCTGGTTAGCTTTACAAACGCTCCTTCCCATGTCTCAAGGCTCCCATTTATGCGTCATACTTTGAATGCAAACTATGGGATGGGACGGCCTCTCTGTTCTGCATTTAAAGCAGTACACAGCTATTGTTTCTAGTCAGAAACAGAAAGCACTTCTACAGTATACCACTCCGCAGTACACCAAGGAGTAACAGCAACCAAAGTCTGAACGGGCAAGGATTAGTTCAGCTTTTTCTGACCATCAGAGTTCTGAACAGCTTTTTGTCTGCACAGGTAAATCACGATAGGAAATTTTGACCGAGTGACTCAAATCACCACTCTGTTCCCAGATTTGAAGCTAAAAGGGTGTGTACTCTCCCTTTTTTCCTCTGCCCTGGTCTCAAGGGTCTCCTTTAACTTCTGAAAGGAGACAGAAGGAAACAGGAAAGGGCAGCCCATTCTCAGAAAGGGACAACTTTACAACTTTTGCATTTAGCCTCTTCTGGAAAACTCTCAGACCTCATCCTGCTACAGGGTCTCCTATGGGTATTCCCCATTCACTGGTCTAGGAGTGATTAGTCTCTTGAGACAGATCCTGAGAAGATATCTGCTGCAGTCTTGGAAGCAGTTCTGCAGTCTAGGATCTTGCCTTCAGCCCCAGAAATCCTCTTAAATTTGAGTTAAAATTCATTTATGAAGGTCCAGCTGGAAAGAAAGGTAGGTCAAAAACCAGGCAAGGGGGTTGGAATTAGGATTAAAACCCTTTACTGCCATGCTATTGCTGCTTTGACTTTAGCACGCTTTGAGGTCCTCCTGTCACCACCCTGCAGACAAGAGGTAAAAACTGTATCATGCAATGTGAAAGTATGCACAAACTTCTGCACATGGTGAGAAAAACACTGCTCACTGAAGAGGCACAGAAGCACACAAAGCTGCACAGATCCTGACAGCTTTGGGCATGAAAGGATGCGCTGAAGGAGACTGTCCTTTCGGAATCAGCCAACTTCAGCAGTCTCCACTTTTGACTAAGCACAGCAAACAAGCCATGGTTGCCACTGTACTTTTTTTTCCTCCTTTTTTTTTTTTTTACCATCAGGACCCAACAAAAGACACTAGAGTTAAAGCTGTACTTTGGTTCATACAGAGGTACTGATATCCCTTCTGGGCATGCAATGTGCAACAGTCCTAAGGTCAAAATCCAATCTTAAAAACCTACAAAGCATGAGGAGTAGCAAGGCCCAGTTTCCTCCCTAAACCTTGGAGCACCCCTACCCCAGCTCCCTTCCTTCTCACTTCTGCTTCTCTCCCTGGCACAGTCTTGCTTCTGCTCCCCATCACTGGGGCACAGGGGAGGGAAGTTGGGAGAGGCCGCAGCTGTCAAACATGGGGAAACCAGTCAAGATACTCTCTGCTTCAGGGCCCTGCCCCACTCCAAGCACAGAGGGACTGCCCAGTCCTGCATCCACCTGCAGCAGGGCAGACTCTCGTGCTCAGAAAACAGCGGGCAGCATTGCCAAAATCTCTGCACTTCTTGTCCTTGAAACAGCTCCCTGTGCCCACACCTTCTCTGCCTGCCTGCAACTGCAGAAATACTGCAAGTTACCAGTACTATCCCCCAGACTCTTCCTACTACTATCTTCCCAGTCATCTAGCAGCAGGGAGATGAGAAAGGGTTTTCCTGTGACGTTCAACATTAGCATTAAGCAACAAGCAACTGTTATCCTGCTACTTTGCTGGATATGAGAGTATGCAAGAAGGCTCCTTCATGCTTAACACCTCAATGTGCAAAAGGCTGCCTGGAGGTGCTTTGGGGGCAGGAGGGAACCCACAACAAAAACAACAAAGCCCACCACAGTGTTACGCAAAGCCAAACCCCAAACTGAAACTGTCTTTTGTCAAAGCAGGACCCAGAAAGCTTGGAATGGCAGGTCCCCTTCGTACTGCTACTGCAGATACAGCCATATTCCTTGGAATAAGGTCTGCGTCCTCACCGTGCTAGTCACTGAATGGGTGTAGAAAGATCTCTCAAACAAAAATTCTGACCTTGGAAGATGCAAACACAGGAACATGTAATTTTCCAAATATAAAATCCAGGTCAAAGAAGTGCCACAAACAGTGCCACAAAATGACAGCCATGGGCCAGCAGCGTCACCAGGGGAACGGAGCTACTTAAAGGGCACTTGCAAGAGCAATCTGATAAAGATCCAACTCCGATTTCCTTACAAGGGTCACAATCGCTATTCCCATAACAGAAGCCAGATGCACCAGAATAAAGGTTTCTTAGCAGAAAACTAGCTTTCTCTTTTAATGGAGTAGACGCTACAGGATTTTCTGACAAAGAAAGCTGTTTCAGCACTAAGCTGTCACTTGCTGCTTTGCCAAATATCTAGACTAGATGCTTTGCTTATCAGTGCTTACGTTACTCATGTCTTTTTCATCACATATGATTACCTCTGATGCAGGTTCTTCCTCAGCTGTTTGCCTGTTTCTTACAGACAGCAAGATTAACTAGATGGACCGACCACACACTAGAACAAACAACTTGGCAGAGAGGAGGTACAGAAAGAGGAAGAGAGCCCATTGTAATAACTTATTGCCCAGCAGAGGAAGTACTGCAGAAAACTTGAAAAAAGTGGAAGGGGTGGAGGTTTAGCTAATCAGTGAGTGATCCTGCAGAGCTAGAAGCCAAGCCACTTGCTTTAGTAATAAGTTCGGTTTCCTGAACAAAGTATTTCTACTCTTAGAGCCATCAAAAATTCAGAAAGTCATTTAGGTTACTACACCAGATAGAAAGTTCCCCTATTCAGAGTTCCTCATAGTGCAGGAAAGAAAAAAAAAGTTAAAACCAGAACAGGATGCTAAGAATCAGCCTGCTAAAGGTAGAGTCTCCACAATTGAGGGTTTTTTGCTGTTTTTTCCTTCCTTTCTGCAAAAAAGAGTTCTTAAGCCAGAACTAGAAGACAGACACATACTAATCTCTGTATACAGGCCTCTATTAGCCTTTCCAGTTACTCTGGCACCTGCAAAGGGACCAAGCTGTTACTTGAAGGAGGGGCTGGCTTAAGACCTGCAAGAAGACTGCACCAAAAGGAAGAAGGCAACATTAGAATTATAAATAACTCTGTGCACTAAAAAAATGTAAGAGTGGTCAAAGCTGCCACTGTGATAAGGGAAATGTGTCAAGATCTGGACTGCACTACAAATACTGAATGGAAGTTAATCCGATGAACCAACTAATTTTTTTTTTTTTTTTAAAACAGTCTAAGTCATGGTTAAGAGGAACATGCAAGTTGGAGAAAAACATCCTTAGGGAGGTACAAGCGGCACCAACATCAATACCACTCTTGTTTATTACCTTCATCATGACCCACATACTTCAGCTCCAGACTAACATGCTTAAGTACACATCAGAAAGACCCACTAACGTCACACAATTTCTTGTTTCAGTCTTAAAATACAGGTGAAAAGCAGGAAAAGTTCCAGCTTTCTTTTCAGAAGAGCAGCTTGTTTCTGTTGACAGCAATATAAAGCCATGGAAAGGAAAAGACTAGGAAGCAGTAACAGTTAAAAATTTGAAAAAAGCAACAGGGAATAACAAGTTACATATTTGCCTTTCTATGGCCTTTCTGCACACCAGGTATTGATTTGAAACTGAGAAGAACCTCAAATTAGATTATGATTTCCCCTTTGTATGCCACAGGTGCAATTTAAGTATATTGAGTTTTATGTACCACATTAACAGAAAGAACTAAAAGTCGCGGCTGGGGAAGATGGATGTTTGAAAAGGGTAAAGAGCGGAGCTGTGTGTTAGCCAAGCTAAATCAACAAGACAAAATGCACTAATATTTAAAGAATGTTAGCATTAAGGAAAGAGGGATTTAGCATGCTAGAAAATGGCACAACTTGCACTGATGAAGCAAACGAGGTTTAGAAAATAATCCATTTACTGCAGACGTAGTAAGTTAACCCTGCCAAACAAGGAGGATTTATCGTTTTGCAAAATATCACTTCATTTTAAAAAAATCTAAATGCTGCCATTTGAAAGGTGAACTGCATTTAAGTAGATGTGGTATCATTCTTCAGACACCACAAACTGCACCAAAGTTCCCGCTGATCAGCTTTCCACGCAGCAACAAAAGTGAAGGCACCATTAAAGATGGGTGTCAACATTTACCAAAATCAATTACGCAATAAAGACAAACGTGGGTGTTTGTTCGGGGTTTTTTGTTAGTTTGTTTTTGCAACTCCCACATATTACGTGCTCTCCAGTACATGGAAGAGAACTGGCACACTTCAGAGTGCAGAGTAGTTCTGAAAAAAAAATAAAGATATTCAAATTGGGGCTGAAGCACTATAAAGTAAGGCAAGCTATAAGATGGAGAGCAAGTTCCAACTTAACTTGTGGGTCTGGAAGCAAGGTACAGAGTTTACCTCTGTGATCACTTTGGCCTTGCTTCCTAACCTCATGCAAAGAAATCAAACCAACAAGATCCAAACCCGCAAATCTGAAAAAGAACTCCAGATTTCTTACGTTACAAAAAGCTAGCACAGAAGAACTAACGCATTATCAAGAAACACCAACTGTGCTAAAACCGTTACACTTAATGCACCCAATAAGAAAATCTTAACAATTCAAACTTCCTTTCTGGCTACGACCCTGAATGAAAGAAGATTAGTAATTAAATTGATTAGAAATTAAACCAACTTACTTGCAATATCCTGTACCATTTTTATACGGAATGCACTTTCCCTCATTAACACATGGCTTGGAATCATCCATACACTGCAAAGCTGAAAGAAAAGAAAACGGCAGTCAAGTCAGTAGCCATACATGTCAAGTCAAAGCTTCATTAGCATATTTGGGGAATGAAAATCTTATAGTAGAAAATTTTATATGACTGGAACAAAACCAAAGACACTAGCACATAGTTTAATTTCATCTCTGGCAGCATCAAAAGAGCCAGACTGAAAGAAGAATCAAATACAGATTTGTTCATCAGGCAACTAAATGTTCCCAGAATTTCTTTCAGGTAGATTTTCAAAGCAAAGCATGCAGTAATTTCAGCGAGCTACAAAGACATTCGTGTCAGCACTTGCATATTTTGGGTTAAGTGTCACCAATTACTACTTTCTGATCAAAATTCTGGACTGAAATTCTCTGAAATGAGGCAACTGCTCCTAAGCCGCCTTTCACAATATTTTGTCTCAAATTCTTTCCTTCTTTTCTACTATCTCTAGGGACACTTGGCACTGAAATAGGGGCATCTGTCCCTCATAAGCTCACCTGCTGTATGTTTCTAGCAATCCAGAATTTGCTGCAACATCATTACTGTTGTGACACTCCTGATTTCACTCAGGATTGTGTTTGGGAGTAAGTGAAAACATCAGAGACATTAAAGACTTTCAGCAAAGAATTTGGTATTTCTAAGGAGGAGATACTCTGTAGCTCAAACTTGACATTTTCGGTATTGTGTTTTAAACAAGGCATTAGGTATGATACAGTTCAGAGCCGGTCAATTTTTATCCAAGTCTACTGGAAGCTCTGATGGAAGCAACACATCAGCTCCAGTCCTGGCAAGTGCTTGTCTCTCACGGGGACCTGAAGCAGCACACCATGGCTATTTCTGAAGTGACCAGAACGGTGAGAACTATGGAAACCCTGCAGAAGCAGAGGGCAATCTAGAACCACAAAAATTTAGCCAGTCCACCTAGGCCAAAGCCTGCCATTGGAATGGCACCAAACTAGTGGATAAAGCTCTCGGAACCAGAAGATCTGGGTCCTATCCTAAACTTACCCAGACACCCAGAAGTCACATGCTCTTCCCAGCCGCCAGTTCTGTCTCCTGGTCCCCAAACACACACACTTCTGTGCCTTTTACAGACCCTATTTCAACAACCTTACTGCATTTAGGAAAGCATTTAACCAATCTTAGTTAAGGCACCTAGAAGCATCAATAACATCCAACCACCTAAACTGCCTGCTTGCGCACCAGCTGCTGTAGGGCACATTGCCTCATTTTTTTTTAAGCATGATTTCCTTTCCTCAAGACAGATTACATTTTCAATACAAATTCAGCAAGGGGCATCAGGGAAAACTGGTCCAAACCACCACCAAAGTTTATATGCTGGTGACTAAGGAATGGGGCTCAGAAACAGAAGAGTTAACGCACCAGTCCCACTAAGCTCTCCCTGAAACCAGCCCTAACTCAGTCCAGCAATTAGACAACTTGGAACAGACTCCAGTTACTGCTATCCAGGGCTTGAAGTGTTATTTCTCAGTAACCTTGGAGCACATAAACAGGTCACATGCACTACGAGGTACCACAGGAGCATTTCACACTTGCAATCCCTATAGAGAATACAGTTAAATTAAACCCAGTTGCCCAGGAAAATTATCAGTATTTCCCACAATACGAGTATGCCTGTCTCTGTTAACTTGACTTCTGAAAAAGGGGCACTTGGATGGCGCTGCTTCTGCAGAGCTCTCAGGAAATGAACAAAATTCCACTCTGAGCCCCTTTCAGATAACCCCTAGGGTCAGGGTTACTAAGCGACAGAAATATTAACATGGATTTTGCATGGCATTCCCCCCCACAGCGGTCAAAAACACACTGATTTGCACCTGTCTGACAATTTTTATCCCATTTAACGGCAACATGCATGACGCTTTGACTCCAGACTTCATCTGCTTCTGTCTTAACACTACAGCAGCTTGTTTTCACAGCACAGATTAGCTCCAGTTAGCATAGTTCAGCTACATCGTGTTCAAGAGAAACTGAAAAAGCACCTGTAATGATTCAGACTTCTCTTACCACCTATGCTTACTCCAGGGAAATGGAGGAAGGTTAAAATGAGCCTTACCACATTTCAGAGAACCGGCAGGGGAAGCAGACTTGGTATTCTCACCTCACTACCTTGAATTTTCATTCTTTTCACACCAATCAAGCCAGTGAAACAAATACTCAGAGGATTATTTATTTTGTGCCCATGCTTTCAAACACAATTTTGTAATCTCTTCAAGTATCCACGTCCCCAGTGAGAACCAGCTGATTTTGTAACCCACATAGTAAAAACTTAACTAGCACTTGGCCAAAACCACCTCCCAGCACAACTGCACGGAGGGGAACAAGAGGGTGACGGCTTTCGGGGTCACAGTAAGGATCCAAATCAGTGATTCCTGTTTAGCTTGCTAGGCCAAATACAGGCACAGCAGAGAGGCTTTAGCAAAGTAATGATTAATTTTCTCCTGTTTTTTGACAAATTATTCCTGCCTTGAACTACTGTTTAGCAGGTCATTAAACTACTACTAGTCCTTAGAATTCTTTAACAGAGACACACAGTGAATGGGGCAATGCAGGCAGCTAAATATATATTTTGTATATAGTAAGTTAGAAGTGAAAGAAGCTAAGAAAATAAAAGCAAAAGACTCTTTTGTACTTTTTCAGCTTAAGACTAAAATAGGATGAATAGAAATACATTGAAATGCAACTAAAGCTGAAGTGAATGTAAATGTAACCATATTCTATATTAAAATGAGTATTAAAAAGTAACATAACCGCTTCTCTTTAAAAAAGAAATCACAAGGGAAATCAAAGACTACAGTTCTCATAGTAAAATTAGCATTTCTGTGCACAAAGCACTGTCTTCCTGTATTTCACGATATCTTTAACAATTTCACAATGCATGCAAAACCAAGGCATTTCAACATGACTTACTTCAAAAGCTACTTTTCTGCTACTCTACCATGTTGTGCTCAAGAGTTAACAGTATCAGAAACTTCACCTTCTACCTCAGCCAGCATAAAAAGTATGTTTTGCTACATCCATTATGTTAACTGGAAATACTTTTGTCTTGAAAAGATAAAGCAGCATACAGATAGCATCAGCATGCCGTCAAGGCTTTGAGCCTTAACAGGCTGCTTTTGACAGTTTTCTGCTGTGTTTAGAAAACCAGCAATGGTGAATTATTTGTTGGTTTTCTGGACTTGCTCTAGCTTGCTAAAACCACCAAGACTATCAGAAGCTGGGTTAGCCCAGACCAAGCGCAGGCAGTGATGTTTCAAGTCCTCGCACTCTCGTGCGGTGGAGGGCTAGCTCTGGTATGCCAGCAGGTCTTCAAGGGGAAATCCCGTGGCTTTTTAATGTATTGAACCACTTCATGATTTTTATCAGTCCTTTTGGGCATATTACAGGAATATTGGGAAGACACCCCACGATTATCGAAAGGCTGGCTTCTTATGAAGTGGGCGTGCCACCGCTTTGTGAAAGAAGTACCCGATTTCTAGCATGCATCGTAGCCAAGTCTGAAAGACTTCTCGGACGAGGGCTCTAAGTGCACGCAAGGTGAATGTTATTAGCTATACTACCCAGCCTAGAGTCCATACAAACCCTTGCACATGCCTGCATTTAGACACAAATTCTAACCTGATGTTTAACCAGCCTACCAGGACTGTTTTCCAAGGCCAGAGGGAAAAAAGAGGCAGCCGCTGCTGTAAAATGAGCGCAAGCAGAAAGCGTTACTCACAGAAACACTGTAGGAAGTGATGTGATTCTCAACATTCGAATCTACCAAAGCTCACACTTGAGTACAATTTCACCGAGGTTTAATCTTTTTGGCTAAGGAGACAGTTAAAGCAAATCTAGGAGGAAAAGAAAAGTTGTGTTTCTGCCTCATTGTTCTTTAGGATGCCAAGATGATCTGGAAGTTGTGATTTGGTTTCTATACTTCATCTGCCCACTATAAATTCAGATACTTTCTAGGCTAGAAAATTAAAAGAAATAGCGAAGGATTAAGATCAGAAGCTGTAAGTGTCAGAGTTCAGCTTTTAAGAGAGAAGGCTGCTATAGGGAAACAGAGCTATAACCAGAGAACATCTGAAAGGGCTTTGTTGTAAATACTAAAAGGAAAGTTATGCCAATAAACTCCTCACCCACAAGTTCAGAAAAAGTCAAGCAGAAATAAAAATGCAAAATACCAGAACAATTAATGCTGTGAGGAAGAGATGTTATAAAGCTGGTTTCCTGTAGCTTTGTGGTTGATTATCCTGCATCTAAGAAGGTGCAGGCTCTGACCAAAGGTTTTACTTTAAGTAAGGGGAGAGTGATATTCTGGCAGAGAACACAGCTGAACTGGTGGTACAGCTTTCTCCTTGGGAGGACACTAGATGGGTCTCTCTCCTCTTTCTGTCCATAAATTTTCCATTAAGTTCATAGAAACTCAGTATCTTTTAAGAACCTAGACCTCTGTCATATTTGGTTGAAACTTGTCCATAGGTTCAAAAGCTCTCTTGTAGGAGAGGTTGGAAAACAACCTACTTGAACAGAGAAGAAAAGTCAGGCTGAAAATACATTAAGGACTAGAAAGAAAACCAAAGGACAAAATAGGTTTCAATAACCTTTATGCAGTCAGTGGATTTTCTGTCTTGATTGACATTGATGAGAAATAGCCTGTCATTTGAACTGTGGTACCCATTATATATGAAGAGAAAGGAGGAAAAAGGATTCAAAGCCCTCAAACAGCAGGATGCATGGGGAATCTTACGCAAGCTCAGGCTGCTTGCCAGAGGTGGATCAGCTCTGAAGAGAATGACCATCAGCATGGTCAGAAACACCAGCTATGCTACAAATCAAGGGGTCTCAAATTCCAAGGGAGCAAAACACAGCTTCCAACTCCCTTCAGGAAAAACAGCGTGAAAAAAGCAGCTAAGAGAAAATGCTGAAGCATGAGGTGTAATTCTGGAGGAAGAGCAGTAGGTCCTCGCTGCGCAGAAAGGGACAAAATACTCCTACGGCGGCACCTTGCACTGCACAAACAGCTGCTGAAAGAGCTGGTAAGGAATAAGAAGCACTGCACAAATGGAGAGAATACCCAAGGATAACCAAGTTTTGAAGGAAAACCACAAAGGAGTGATAACTATTTACGCTATTCACTAACCTCAACAGGTTACAGTTCCAGTGAGATTATGTACCAGGGAAGAACCAACTAGTAAGTAAGTGCTAGCTGAAAATATGAACAGAGCTTTTTCTTTTTTTCTTAAGAACAGATCACCCCATGGCAGCCACACTGACAGGGGACAACAAACCAGGAAAAATTCTTACTGTGAAAAAGTGATAAAGCCTTATATTCAGCTCAGATTTAGAAAATGTTAACATTTAGGGGATTTAAACAAGCTGAGCAGTTTGCACATCACAGACAGAAGGTAGTAGTTAAGGACAAAGCTTGTCTATAAGGCACAGAAATCATCTGTAAAGTAAAAATGCTTTAATCAGATTATTAAGAGATCGCCGCTGTTTTTACACACAAAAGCCTGAAATCAATTGGATAATACAAGACTCATCAACTGAGAAGCTGAGCAGAGCTCAGAGGAGTGTGAAGGCATTCAGCCAACGTCCTGTACCTTTTAGAAGAGAAACCCCCAATATCTAAACTGATTTTCTTCACTAGCTTCTCCAGGCTTTGTAAGACAAGTGTAAAAAAAAAATGCAAAAAAATATTTAAGTGGATTTTAGAACAAGCCAGTAAGAAGAAATTTTGCTGTAGAAGTCCACCAGGTTTTTCGTTTTTTTAACTCAAGAGTGCAAACAGCAAATCTGACTACATTAAGCTCTCGGACACACAAAACTGCATGCCCTGCAATCATCTGTTTCAAATCTCTCCTCCGAACTTCTAGGAACTGGCAAAAACTACTAACTGGCCCTCCTAAGAACAGAGCTGGGAACCATCGTGCAAATTCACAGACAGAGTTTAAGTTTTTCTGTCCTCAGGGTCCTTAGGCCTACGAACCTGCAGGACGACTGTTATTTCTATCAGATGCAGCTACAGTTCATGTGACACTGTTCCTGGTGAAGAACTACAAGTTATAATACATATTGAATTCAGGATGAACTTGTAATACAGTTTGAAAGTCCGTCAGTCACCATATTCTCCATTTCCTTGCACAGCTACTGTTCCCTGCCTTCCCCTATTTTCAGTTTTCCAAACAAAGCCAAAATGCCTACAATCCAGAATGGCAACATAAAGCATTGTTAAAAAAAAAAAGTTTTCAACAAAAAAATGTAGGGAAGGCAATTAAAGACCTGAAGAGGTATTGGTGTTTCCATGGCAATCTGGCAGACGGGAGCCATGCTCCCGTCTTCTCCAAAGTCTTCCGTCATTCTCCAGCACTAAATCTTTATTAATTTGAACGTTAAGCATGTTTGCCTGTGCAGAAATGCTAGCCCGCTACTTGTGCTGAGCAGTACTTCTGCAGCCTTCCAGGGTGATGTCAGAGAAACGAGATGAAGACTTGCTGCATGGAACAAACAGCAGACGCCCGTGCCATTTTGAGATACAAAGCTCTCTTTCCATCCTCATAGCAGTCTAAAAAAAGGACATGTGCCCTAGGAACAGACTATTTTCTAAACAGAACGAATTATTATTTCTGCAGCTCTCAGATGACTGTGTTTAGAACGATATAAGCACTGTTTCTTCTAGATGGGCACTGACAGCCCCTGACTTCTGTTGGCAAGATGATTTCAGAGTGAATTCACAGAAACTAAGAATATAACTACAAAAGGACTTTTTAACACAGATGCTTAGGGAAGTTCTTTTTTCCCCCAACATGGATGACATTTCCCTAACGTGTCCCAAAGGAGGGGTGAGAATTAATAATCACTGTATCATTCCTCGGCTTCGCATTCATTAGCCGAGAGTACAAACTTAAAGGAAACTACGTCACATCTGAAGTTACAAATTGTGGCTGTTTGGTTTTGCTGTTAAGTACGACTCCCAACTCCAGAAGAAACAGGCTGCCAGCATCCTGCTGCTGCTCCTTCACCTACTCCTTGTCCTGGGTTCAAATGCCAGCCACCCATCCCCTCTCACAATACAGATACTGTTTTTGAAAATGGGAGGAGCTGAACAGGACCAGAGCATATTGAAGAGAAATACCCACTTATTGCCACAGCAGCAAGACACCTAGAATAAGGGAGGGAGGGAAATAGCTGTGGAAGCTGACAAAAAAACAACCCACCCATTGTAAGAGATTTGAATGCCAAATGCCACCAGAGGCGTAAGTCCTCTTTTCCCAAGGATACAAGTCCTGAAACGTCAGCGAGAGGATCTTCATCTTCACGTATTTCTAATCTATGTGATGCCCTGAAGGAAGTGATGTGAGTTAGCCAGATTCTCATCACATTCCCTTTTGAAAGTCTAAATCAGCATCTTTGATTAAGAACAAGTTTGATAGACAGTAACACCTTCAAAAGATCAAGTAAAACTTGCTCTTCCGTAAGCAAATCCGTATCAAGCAGACCGTCATTGTCAGCGTTATCTAAAGTCCTCAAAAGTGTCACTGTTTGAATACTGAAGATCTCAAACTGCAGTCCACACCAACGCACTACCTTTGCGCTGCTCTAGATTAAAACGTATTGCAACTTGTTAGAAATACGGGCCGATAGTCTACAGCAACCTGGTGAAACTGGGCTTAGCAAAACTCAAGTGTTAATAATGACAGTGGGTAATTAGGGTGGGCTCTACTAGCGAGGATTCCTGTTTCACCCATTGGTGTCTGATCAGAAGAGGAGCAAATCGTTCACAGCAATTATCAGGAGAGTATCCTCACCAAAAGCGCAGGTGTTGCTGCCCCACCCCAGCTTACTGCAACTTCAACTGCAGCCTTTTGCAAAACTAAACAACGGCTCAACTGGAAAAGCAAGTTGCTACACCACCGGGCTTGCACGATGAGGCAGAGTTGAGTAGTCCAAACCATAGCGCTCAGTGCATCCAGGAGCCTCCTATTTATTGACCAAGAGGGCTGACATCAGATACCTGCCTTCTCTTGCACAAGAGCATCAAGACAGTTGAATATGCACCTGAAAATACCCTTTCGGTGACTTCATCTTTCCCATTAAGTCAAGCCACAGCTCCCACTCCCAAGAACCAGATGCACGTCAATATCTCATGAACAACAGGAGTCATTTTCAGACTAGATTTGTCACCTCTGACAACCAGCCTTTGTTTAGCACTGGGAAGAGATTTCACCCATGATGCCAAAAACTTCTGCAGCATGGGAGGACCTCAACCAGCCTGGTAGGTATCCATAGCCAGTCAAGTGACAAGTGATACCACAGCTACTTCTCCTCTCGGCCCCTGTCAGAGAAGGAACTTGTAGGGCTAGCAATAAGCTGACAAGTTGCTGCTATGAAGGTACAGTTTAACTAAGTGGACATGACGTTTAGTCTTTGCAAAAATAGTACTTTGCCATCTTACTGGACCGTGTAAGCCATTTACAGAAATAACAGTCCTCCTATGCACTGCACCTCTACCCTACCAAGAAAACATATTTCTGAATTTATAAGACACCTACCCTTGAAAGACCCTTTATTTTTCCAGCCCCTTTTGGGCAAAGCTGGCCAAAACACATTCAGGAAATAGCTTTTTTTTTTTACTCAAACCACCTTCTTGCAACATATCAGTAAAACTAAGCAAGTCAGATTTCAGAGGGGGTTACCGGAAACAAAAAAAAGCATTTCTCCCCAGAGACAAATAATGACCATTTCAAAGTCAAAACAGATTGATTAACCCAACTACTCTGTACCCAAGACAGCAGCAGTGGTCAAAACTCTGCAGATGCCAGCTTCCACTCCTAACTACGCCAAAGAATAAAACTGCCGAAATTAGCAGCGTCTTGCTCGGTCACGCACTAAACAACTTCCACTACCACTTTCTCCCATCGCTACACTCTTCACAAGTCATCTAAAAAGGAACCTGGCCTCTCAGGAGCAAAAAGGAAGAAAGAATGAGAAGTCACATAACTAATCAATGACTGCTGGTCCTTGATAGCTTTAACGTGCCGCAAGGCTGCACACGCTTTACTCTAGGAGCAGGGCTGCTGCTGGGAGAGGCATGAAATCCATCAGAACCCAACAGTTAAGGCTATGGATCACGTTCTCCAGCCCAGCTGTAAAACATACTGCAAATGCCAACACGTAACAGGGAACAGTGACAAAGAGCAGCAGTTTCTTCAGATGTGCACACATGGCTTCATCACGCCTGAACTGATTAACAATTAAAGGCGGAGGATACATAGAAATTCTTTCTGGACGTGCAGATACTTCCTCAACAAAGAGGCTAGAATGAGCACGATGCATAGGTATTTCAAGCGATGGAAAGCAGTAAACCATTTTCTCCCGTGTTTTGAAACCAAAAGACCTCAAGCACTCAAGCCGTGTTTGCAATAGAACACCTATCGCTGCCGTGCATCGCCAGTAAAGGACGACTTCCATTTCAGTTTTCCGTTACGTGTAAGCTCCCACGGGAGAGCAGCCCCCACGCGTGCAGCGACACGCTGCTCCGTAGGGAGCCCGCAGCCCTCCCGCCGTCTGCGCCCCGGGGAGCCC